>NC_079213.1:33443401-33560901 GCF_029633865.1 Lampris incognitus | reverse complement strand
CTTATAAATAACACAGTGCCTAACGACCAAAAACAACAACCAGTTTCATGTGTAAACATGGGTGTGGCCAGTAACTAGAGTTTCTAACATACTAGAGTCTGTTGTGAGGGAATGACCATAGAGTCTTTCTAGAACGGGGGGGGGGGGGCAATCATATCCAGAAAGTGCCGGTGTGGGTGTAGTTTTTGTTCCAACCGAGCAGTTGCACACCTGATCCCAGGAATCAACCAGACGAGTCTTTGCTGAGGAACTTGATTAGGAGACACGGGTGTGTAACTACTTGGTTGGAACAAAAACCTGCACCCACGCCGGCACTTTCTGGGTGAGATTGCCCCCCCCCCCTGTTCTAGGGTAACAGACGCTCACCGACGGCCGGCTGTTCGCCTGGTGTGTCAGGGCCTTTAGACTGAAGGGGTCACGCAGATGAGTGACGAGTCGTATCCGTCGGTAAACGCCGTGTCCAGATGAAGTGATCTAACCTTCTTTCATTGTCCTACCTGGAGTACAGAGCATGCATCAAGCCACGGGGTCGTATGGAAGATGCTGCGTGCGGTGCATAGTTGTCCCTCTGTCGTGTCAGTTTGCACTATGAACGGCGGTCAGTATATATGTGTGTGTGAGGGTTATCCGGACGGGTCCCTGTGCAGCAGTTCCTGGACTTGGCGTCCATCTTGTTTTTCATGCTGGTGCTGAAATATGGCACGAGTACCTTCCGGGGTCTGAAGTAAAGCTTTTTTAGAAGCAAAAGTGGAAGCTGAAACCCCTTCTTACTCTATCAGCAATATATTTGTAGCTGGTGTGCCGACGCCGTGTGTCCCCTCGTCACCCTCTCCGGGAATAACGGCGAGAATAGACAAATTACAGCGGGGTTTCTGATTGGCCTGCCACGAGCAAATTGTTTCTCCCTGCTATTTAAAAACTGAGAGGAGCAGCGCCTGTTAGAAAAATCCATCTCGCCAAATCAGCCCGAAATTGTTTTCTCTCGGCGGAGCAACTTGCAGGCTGGTTTTGGTCAGGCGCCGTGCTTCAGGATTCCCTGGAGCGCCGTGCCGGCGGTCGACTAGAGCGTCGAGCTTTTACCCCAGATGCCCTTCACTTCATCAGCATGTCTGCACACACACACACACACACACACACACACACACAGATTTGCCATGATGGATATTTTGCCGCCGACTGAAGACGGGGAAGCGTGGAAGGCCATTTAGCCGCCCGGGTAAATCAGTCTCTTGCTCCATCTCCCGCTTGACCCCTCTTTCCCCCCTCTTCCTCTCAGTGTTAATTCAGGGCCGCGTCATTCAGAGATGCGAGGCGTTATTCTCCAAATAGAGAGCGATCATTAAACAAATATGACTGCCTCGAGAATGAAGAAGAAGAAAAACGTTAAAAGGGAGCGTTGGAGACAAATAGAGCAGAGGCTGGAGACAATCGCTTTCCTTCTAATGAATCTGCCCATTATGCTCTTCCTCTTCCTCGTTCTCAAAGCGCCGTCAAGCCCTCGCTGTATTCCTGGTTATTCAAGCCTTCATTGTAAGACTTATTGACTGGTGGTGCAACGGACGAAGGGATAAATTCATCGCATGTGTGTCATAAAGTCTTTTTTTAGCTGGAGTCTGAGGTCCACAAAGCTTGTTCAGCAGTATACCATGCTTTCTTCTCTACACCCAAATTGCAGTCAATTTGCACAGCTCTAAATCAGGTTTACGGCTCACACAACCGCCGGTGCTGTTCTCTCAAACCAGTGCAGTATTTTCTACATCTCTGTGTGTGTGACAGCAATGTAACGGGAACTTGCAGAACTTCCCTTTTTTTTCTTCCTCCTGCTTAATTTATATGCAGGCGCCTATGAGATTTATAGACCACCTCTCAGATAGTCTGCCTCCTGTTACTGCAGTCAGCAAGGCTGTAATAGAGACGGAGTGTAGGCTACTATGCTGTACACGGCACCCATTTTTTTTTGCTAGCTTTCTTTTTCGTATCGATTTTGGTCTGGTAATTTTGTATTCTAATGCTGTACAACAATTTTGTGTTATGGTTAAAGTGGACTTTAGTGAGCAATCCACTATAACAAATCCGTGCATGTTGTAATTTACCAGGCTAATACAACAGATCCACATTCTCATACTTTTTCTTAGCTTTAGCATTCATGAGACATTAAAGCGGCTGTAGACAACCCCCCCCCTTTTTCTCCCCAGTTGTATCCGGCCAATTATCCTATTTTCCGAGCTGTCTCGGTCGCTGCTCCACCCCCTCTGCCGAGCCGGGGAGGGCTGCAGACTACCACATGCCTCCTCCCATACATGTGGAGTCACCACCCGCTTCTTTTCACCTGACATTGAGGGGTTTCGCCAGGGGGACGTAGCACATGGGAGGATCACGCTATTCCCCCAGTACCCCCCCCTCCAAATAGGCACCCAGAATGACCAGAGGAGGTGCTAGTGTAGCGACCAGGACACATACCCACATCTGGCTTCCCACCTGCAGACATGGCCAATTGTGTCTGTAGGGATGCCCAACCAAGCCGGAGGTAACGCGGGGATTTGAACCGTCGATCCCCATGTTGGTAGGCAACAGAATAGACCACTACGCCACCCAGACGCCCGTCGAAAGCTTTTCCCCCCTAGCGTCTCCAAGTGTTTTTATTGCTTGCAGCGCTGTCGCAGAGACAAAGGGTCGCTTTCCCCTTATTAGCGGCCTGGCTACTGTCCAAAGCAAGAAACAACTGTAAGAATCCCAACTTGAACCAGCAACCCTGACCCCAGTGCTGTGATGAAGGCAGACTAAAACATCAATAAGTAGGCAGGTTGTGTTACTTACTGATCCAGTAGAAATAATGCCAACTAAATGAAACCTTCTCAAGTCCCGGGTGTTGTATCGAAATCTGTTTCCCCCTCTAGCCAGAGTTTGATACAGCACCGGGACATTGTATTAACCTGAACCCAACGCGAACTTTGACTTACTTGTAACTGATAGCTAAGCTGTTTCCACGCGAGCTCCTTCGTCTGGCTAAGGGGAAACAGATCTCAATGGGGAAACGGAGTTCGATACAACACTAGAGCTCTTTCCATAGAGTGAATGCCCATCCGTGGTTCACTCTTTTGCCTCTGTTTCTGTCACTCTGCCTCCTCACCTTCTTTTACTCCTTCTTTTTCTCTTGCCAGGTGTCATTTTGGTTGTTCCACCATCTGCCACTTCCGCTACTGGGGATAGCTACCGAGGAAACTGGTTGACGCGCGCCCTTTGTGCCGTAAATTTAGCCTTAATTTTACCCACGAGCTCGTACCCCGTGGCAGACGGAGTAGCATAGTGAAAGCGATGCTTCTAGGGAACCAGTCTAAATGCTGATGGTGTCATTATGCTGTAGCCATTACACTGTGCAATCAACATGTACTTCACACTGATAAGTTAAAGCAAAAAAGTTGTTTCCTGTTGCTTTAAAATATTTCTATATAAATTAGCCATACTGTGGTACCCATAATGTGCTGCTGTACAGAATTGCCTATATATTAAGAGCAAAGGTCCATTTTACCTGACTCATTAAGAGGTTGAATGTGATTTATCCGCTAACTTAAGCTAAAAGTTGAAATGTATGGCATTGGTGTGAGGTTTCTTTTTCATTTTCATGTCTTTGTGGTGGTGAGATAGACATACCTTACATGTTCATCACATCAGCATCATGTGGAAGATAGCATCTAAACATCTGGTCTCGTTTGATCATGATTCCAGAAATGTGGACTGGGACAGTGTGCACACATTACATCTTCTTTAGTCAAAGAGAAAATAAATATTGCAGGAAGATAATGAGAAGTCAACAAAGAAATCATTAATAGATGTATGCATACATGGGTTAGTACACAATTTGCATACAGCAGGTTGGGGGAATAATACTTGTCTGAAAAAAGTTTAGCAGGATGAAGTAGGAATTAGAGTAGTAATTATGCTGTAGTGTGGAAGTACTGAGAAGGAATTGCTTTGTTCATGCATTGCTTTGTTGGAGTGAATATGGGTGTGTGGAATTGACTATTGCTGAAGTGTTGAGTGTGTTGTCTGATATTCCTCTATAGTATATTGATTACAAATATGGGCGGTGGCACAGTGGTTAGTGCTGTCGCCTCACAGCAAAAAGGTCCTAGGCTTGAACCCCGGGGTTGTCCAACCTTGGGGGTCATGCCAGGTCGTCCTCTGTGTGGAGATTGCATGTTCTCCCCGTGTCTGCGGTGGGTTTTCTCCGGGTGCTCCGGTTTCCCCCACTATCAAAAAGATATGCATGTTAGGGTTAATACTCCTGTCCATGCCCCTGAGCAAGGCAATGGGAAAAGAGCTGGAGTTGGTCCCCAGGTGCTCCACGGCGGCTGCCCACTGATGCTAGCTACACAGCTAGGATGGGTTAAATGCAGAGAAGAATTTCGCCATGGGGATTAATAAAGTATATCAAAATCAAAAATCGAATGTAGGGCATCTGAATAGTGTAGCAGTCTATTCTGTTGCCTACCAACACAAGGATCACCAGTTCGAATCCCCGTGTTACCTCCGGCTTGGTCGTGCATCTCTACAGACACAATTGGCTGTGTCTGCGATTGGGAAGCCGGATGTACAGTGCATCCGGAAAGTATTCACACCCCTTCACTTTCCCCACATTTTGTTATGTTACAGCCTTATCCCAAAGTGGATTAAATTCCTTTTTTCTCTCATCAATCTACACACAATACCCCATAATGACAAAGTGAAAAAGGTTTTGTAGAAATTTGTACAAATGTATTAAAAATAAAAAACTGAAATATTGCATGTACATAAGTATTCAAACCCTTGGCTATGACACTCAAAATTGAGCTCAGGTTCATCCTGTTTCCACTAATCATCCTTGAGATGTTTCTACATCTTGATTGGAGTCCACCTCTATTAAATTCAACTGTTTGGACATGACTTGGAAAGGTACACACCTGTCTATATAAGGTCCCACTGTTGACAGTGCATGTCAGAGCAGAAACCAAGCCATGAAGTCAAAGGAATTGTCTGTGGACCTCCGAGACAGGATTGTATCGAGGCACAGACCTGGGGAAGGGTATAAAAAATGTCTACAGCTTTGAAGGTCCCGAAGAGCACAGTGGTCTCCATCATTCGTAAATGGAAGAAGTTTGGATCCACCAGGACTCTTCCTAGAGCTGGCTGCCCAGCCAAACTGAGCAATCGGGGGAGAAGGGCCTTGGTCAGGGAGGTGACCATAAACCCGATGGTCACTCTGACAGAGCTCCAGCGTTCCTCTGTGGAGATGGGAGAACCTTCCAGAAGGACAACCATCTCTGCAGCACTCCACCAATCAGGTCTTTATGGTAGAGTGGCCAGGCGGAAGCCTCTGCTCAGTAAAAGGCACATGACAGCCCGCTTGGAGTTTGCCAGAAAGCACCTAAAGGACTCTCAGACCATGAGAAACAAGATTATCTGGTCTGATGAAACCAAGATTGAACTCTTTGGCCTGAATGCCAAACGTCACGTCTGGAGGAAACCAGGCATCTCTCATCACCTTGCTAATACCATCCCTACAGTGAAGAATGGTGGTGGCAGCATCATGCTGTGGGGATGTTTTTCAGTGGCAGGAACTGGGAGACTAGTCAGGATTGAGAGAAAGATGAATGGAGCAAAGTATGGAGAGATCCTTGATGAAAACCTGCTCCAGAGCACTCAGGACCTCAGACTGGAGCGAAGGTTTACCTTTCAATATAACAACGACCCTAAGCACACAGCCAAGACAACGAAGGAGTGGCTTCGGGACAAGTCTGTGAATGTCCTTGAGTGGCCCAGCCAGAGCCCAGACTTGAACTCCATTGAACATCTCTGGAAAGACCTGAAAATAGCTGTGCAGCGACACTCCCCATCTAACCTTACAGAGCTCGAGAGGATCTGCAGATAAGAATGGGAGAAATACCCCAAATATAGGTGTGCCAAGCTTGTAGCTTCCTACCCAAGAAGACTTGAGGCTGTAATCACTGCCAAGGGTGCCTCAACCAAGTACTGAGTTAAGGGTGTGAGTACTTATGTCATGCAATATTTCAGTTTTGTTTTTTTAATAAATTTGCAAAAATTTCTATAAAACCTTTTTCACTTTGTCATTGTGGATTATTGTATGTAGACTGATGAGAAAAAATAATTTAATCCATTTTGGAATAAGGCTGTAACATAACAAAATGTGGGGAAAGTGAAGCGGTGGGAATACTTTCCGGATGCACTGTATGTGTCCTGGTTGCTGCACTTGCGCCTCCTCTGGTTGGCCGGAGTGCCTTTTTGGGGGGGAAGGGGAACTGGGGGGAATAGCATGATCCTCCTATGTGCTACGTCCCCCTTTCAGGTGAAAAGAAGCGGCTGGTGACCACATGTATTGGAGGAGGCATGTGGTAGTCTAGAGCCCTCCCCAGATCGGCAGAGGGGGTGGAGCAGCGACCAGGGTGGCTCGGAGAGTGGGTTGATTGGCCAGGACAATTGGGGGAGAAAAGGGGGGGGGCAGATCTAAAAAAAAAATCAAATGTAATCACATACTGTATTAATTTGCATTTTTATGCAGTTGTGAAATTTATGGCATTATAGTAAATGTGCAGAGTTGAAAACAATATACCATATATTTTTTGCAGTGGAGTAGTAGTAGAGAAACAGCAGTGAATTTGTGCGGAACAGGTTTTGCTGATGATGGTGTGGGCAGGAACACACAAATACAAGCAGAGTTTGCAAAAGAAGCACCAAGGCCACAAACGGTGTCCAAGATTAGCTGTGTGAAGGTAGTTTCTAGAGTAGAGGTCAGACAGTATATACTAAAAAGGGGGGTAAAGGTGAGTTGTGAACAAATACGGCCTCTGCTAGCTCGGTTAGTGTATTTCTATCAGTTGAAAAACTAGGGGGGCCTTGTGTTCTTTGTGATGTGTGACCTCATCAACATGTTTTAGTGAGATAAAGAAAACAACAGTGAACAGAAAAGTACTGGGAGTACAACTACTGTGGGCTAGCTGAATCCTGTAACAGTGATATTAGATTAAAGGAGGTAGCTGATAAATGAAACTGTTGTTGAGCTTGGTCAGAAGTGCAGAAACATCTGCTGCACCATTGAAGGACCAAGTGTGGTTGTTTGTTCCTCTTTATCTCGACTGCACGGCCACCACTTCTAATATTAGATAATGCTTAGTCCACACAGCTGAATGCTATTAATTCACCATTGCGGCAGTGTTTGATGGGAAAAGAGGGAAGGACCTACCAGGGCCCAGAAAGGGGGGGGGGGGCCTGGAATGAAAAGTTTGTTTCGGTTTGCAAATTTTATTTCTAACTAATTAGTGTCATAACTTCAGTTAAAATTTGCTCAATACATCGGTTGAGGGACTTAAGAAAAATATTGGAGGCTCTCTGAGGCCCCTCTCACCCCTCTCTGAGGCCCCTCCCACCCCTTACAAAAGGTGCAAATTTTTTTAGTCCGCCCCTCACGAGGCATCTCTCAATGCAGCTCATCTAGTCCTGTCGAGAGTGACTGCTGATACAAGCACAAGCACAGAGTCGTGTCTTTCCCAGAGAAAGCAAAATCTGGGTTCCAGAAAAGAAAAGAATAAAAGGAAACAGAGAGAAGACAAAATGAGAGAAAACAACTGTTAAAAGGTGGCTAGCTAACTCCTACTATCACAGCTAGGTAGCAGCTAGCTAGCTAACTCTTAACTCCCACTACCTGAACACAGTAGGAGTTAGCTAGCTAGCTAGTACTGTAACACACGCAGTATCATAAGTTTATCAGCATCAAAACTACAATGTCTAACCTAGCTTAACATGAAAGAGGCTGAACAGCCCGGCACCACTCTCAATTGACAGCTGATTAGCAAAACAATCGGACTTTAAAGATCTAATCAATGACTTTGCAAACAAGAAGTCCTGTCAGTGGGCATTTACTGTGGAATAAACATCATGGGTGTCAGCATCAGCACCCTAAGATGCATCAAAGTTTGAAGCGATACTATAAGTTTTTTCAGTCGCTGCAAGATAGTTAAGTTAGGTTAAGGTTAGGTTAAGATAGATTAATGTGCTGTGATTGTAAATAATATACAGTATGCTAGAACTCAAAAAAGTGATGTATGAGAGACAAAAGAGGAAAGGGGCCCACAGAGGCTGCTTATGTATAGGGCCCAGAATTTTGTGCTACACCCCTGTAACCGACTGTGATCAGCTCGCAGAGTTGTGACGGGCTGGACCTCATTGTGGCCGGGCCTTACGTCCAGGATCACTCAGAGTGAGATAGAGGCCAGACTAATGTCAATATGATAAACTCATCCATATTAATCTTCTGCTTGGGAAGAGATTGATTTTTTTTCTTCTTTTACCCAAGTGGGTATTTTGACCCCTAGCTCCACTCATCTCTTAATCACAGCGGGTGAAAGATAATTTGGCAGTCAAATCGGCGGAGTCCATAGGTCGTGCCTGCATCACAGTCCTGTGGTCTGCCCCGAGTTATAAGGGGAGGTGAGTTAAACACAGCAGCAGCCTCGTGTGGAGGCTAAACGAGCCCCTCAAGCTGCTGGCCATTTGGCCACCTAACTCATGTAGACTGGTTCAGCCCCGCGCGGTTTGGCTCCCTGTAAAAACAGTGAACACCTGATATCCTGCGAGTTGCACGGCTCACGACACAAAGTGCATGTGAGAAGCCACTTCTCAGCCAAATATGCTTGTGTGTGTGTGTGTGTGTGTGTGTGTGTGTGTGTGTGTGTGTGTGTGTGTGTGTGTGTGTGTGTGTCGGCCTTTACGTGCACACAGCTGCATGTGTTTGTCTGCCGCCGGTGAAATAATATGCGAGTCATCTCTGTTTGGACATCTGCTGCGAGTGTCCAAAGGTTGTGTTTGCTGAAACAGCAGTAAGTGCCATGTGTGTGCGTGCGTATGTGTGTGTGTGTGTGTGTGTGTGTGTGTGTGTGTGTGTGTGTGTGTGTGTGTGTGTGTGTGTGTGTGTGTGTGTGTGTGTGTGCATGTTAGAGTGCCCTGTCCTCGATCATTCGTTATATTTGTTTACTGATAAAGCTGGGAATGGCTGATCCACCTGACCTACATGTCTTTGGACTGTGGGAGGAAACCGGAGCCCCCGCAGGAAACCCATGCACACACGGGGAGAACATGCAAACTCCACACAGAGGATGACCCGGGACCACCCCCAAGGTTGGGCTACCCCGGGGCTCCAACCCAGAACCTTCTTTCTGTGAGGCGACCTCGCTAACCCCTGCGCCACTGTGCCTCCCTGGTGTAATAAGAGGAATAAATCAGAGGTGTACCTGTTTCCCAGGTACACCTCTGATTTTCTCTCTCTTTTTTTGTGATCCCCCCTCCCTCCTTTTTCTCCCCAATTGTACTTGGCCAATTACCCTATTTTCCGGGCCGTCCCGGTTGCTGGTCCACCCCCCCTGTGAATCCGGGGAGGGCTGCAGACTACCACACGCCTCCTCTCATACATGTGGAGTCGCCAGCCGCTTCTTTTCACCTGACAGTGAGGAGTTTCACCAGGGGGACGTAGCGCGTGGGAGGATCACGCTATTCCCCCCAAGTTCCCCCCTCTCCCCAGAACAGGCGCCCCGAACGACCAGAGCTGGCGCTAGTGCAGCGACCAGGACACATATTCACACCCGGCTTCCCGCCCGCAGACACGGCCAACCCAGATAGCATCTGGATGTGGGCTACTTCAGGCAATGATGCGGCACTGATGGTCTCCTTCTGGCCCTGACAACATGGATGTGAGCCTGAAGTGGCCCACATGTATAACAACAAATATGGCCCAAATATGCCAAATCAGATGTGGGTCTTTCTTGGCAAAGATGCAGTGCTCTGGGCAACCTGTGATCTGGATGTGACCCTGAATTGGCCCGTGTGGTAAATGGTGAATATGGCCCAAATATCACTACACACATACGGGCCACCTTTGGCAAATATGTGGCACATGCGGCATTGCTATGGCTTGGTTCTGGCCCAGATCTGGCAAACGGGGGTGGACCGCCCAAGCGGCATCATTCCACACCGTATGTGGGCCGGATGAAGTGTCGGGTGTGGGCCGGGTCCGGGCTACAGCAATTTTGCTGTCTGGGAGTTGTGTCTGTAGGGACCAAACCGACAGTAACACAGGGATTTGAACCAGCGATCCCTGTGTTGGTAGGCAACAAAATAGACTGCCGTGTCACCCAGACGCCCCCCCCCCATCTTTTTACACCTTAGACTTTTCTTTTGTTGTACTTCACTTTTGACAGAGAGACAAAGTTTGTGTCTGTCTCAGTCTGTCTTTGCCTCTTGTCTTCTACTCGTCCATAAGGTGTGGATCCGTTTGCTGCACTGTGAAGTCATCCTTCTGTCTGACTGTCGGTCCTGGTCTTGACCTGTTTTCCAGACACGGTCATACTGTTCAGAAGTCTGACTCACTGCCTGTCAGCATCCCAGCGGGCCAACACCGAGATGCCACTGCCATCACTCAAAAGTCCAGAGACTCTGGACGACCCGTTTCACAGCCTGTGCCATCGTCCACATTGTCCATATCGTCCACATCTTCCACATCTTCCACATTGTCCACATCATCCATATCATTCACATCATCCACATCTTCCACATCATCCACAGCTTCCACATTGTCCACATCTTCCACATCGTCCACATTGTCCACATTGTCCACATCTTCCACATCGTCCACATTGTCCACATCGTCCATATCGTCCACATCTTCCACATCATCCACATCTTCCACATCATCCACGTCTTCCACATCTTCCAAATCGTCCACATCTTCCATATCGTCCACATTGTCCACATCGTCCACATCTTCCACATCTTCCACACTGTCCACATTGTTCACATCGTCCACATCTTCCACATTGTCCACATCTTCCACATCTTCCAGATTGTCCATATTGTCCACATCTTCCACATCGTCCACATCTTCCGCATTGTCCACGTCTTCCACATCTTCCACGTCTTCCACATCGTCCACGTCTTCCACATCTTTCACATCGTCCACATCGTCCACGTCATCCACATCGTCCATATCTTCCACATGTCCGTCTCCATGATGGCTGTGAAACGGCGTCTCATCTCACGTGTGTGTTGTTAGGACGGGGGTCTGGAGGGGTGGGGGTGGGGGAGAGGATCACAGCAAATAATGAGTTAAGCTGTGTGAGGTGAAGAGTGTGATGAAGAGTCAGATAGAAACGCATATATGTTTCATGTCAGTGCAGAGGACCTGTGAGTAATGCTCACACTATCTGACATAGTGCCTTGTGTTGTAAATCATGTGGTGTTTTGTAAAATTCAGGTCAGTGGTGACCTTATGTTCCCTGTGTGTGTGTGTGTTGCTTGTGGGTGGGCAGATTAGATGGCGGGCAGGGTGTTAACATTTGGCCTTTCTGGCACTCTGCCTTAAAGCACCTGTACAAAGACAGGTGTTGGGTGGTCACACACACACACACACACACACACACACACACACACACACACACACAGTGCAAACTAGAGTTTATGTAAGCCATGACTACAGAGGCGGAGTCACTACATTTAACTGTGTGTGTGTGTGTGTGTGTGTGTGTGTGTGTGTGTGTGTGTGTGTGTGTGTATGTGTGTGTGTGTGTGTGTGTGTGTGTGTGTGTGTGTGTGTGTGTGTGCGCGTGTGTTCTCATGACCCCATCCTGGCCTCTCGCCCCCTCACTGGAGCATGAAAAACAAAATGCTTGACAAGAAACTTGTGAAAATATGTTTGGTGTCCAGCACACAACGTGGAGTGTACTTAAATGTTGTTCATTGTGTTGCTTTTGTGAGTTCGTTTTAATTTTAGTCATGTTACGTTACCGTGCTCTCTCAGCTGTTCTTCAGAGTCTCATTCGTATTTGACCTGTGTGAAATCAGAGAGCTAAGATTCATAAGGAGAGAGGAGTGAAGGAGGGTAAGGTAGATGTTTCTGTCAAGCTTTGTAAAATATGTCAGGGGCTTCCCGTGTCACTTCATGGCTGTGTTGTGGGCATTGTTGCCGTTGTTGTTGTTGTTGTTGTTGTTGGCATTGTGGGAGTTGTTGCCGTTGTTGTTGTTGTTGTTGGCATTGTGGGAGTTGTTGCTGTTGTTGGCATTGTGGGAGTTGTTGCTGTTGTTGTTGTTGTTGTTGGCATTGTGGGAGTTGTTGCTGTTGTTAGCGTCGTTGTTGGCATTGTTGTAGTTGTGTTGTTGTTGGCATTGTGGGAGTTGTTGCTGTTGTTGTTAGCGTCGTTGTTGGCATTGTTGTAGTTGTGTTGTTGTTGGCATTGTTGTAGTTGTGTTGTTGTTGGCATTGTTGTTAGCATTGCTGTTGGTGTTGATGTTGTAGTTGGTGTTGTTGATGTTGTTGTTAGCATTGTTGTTGGCATTGATGTTGTTGTTAGTGTTATGTCTGCACAATTCGACAGTGCTGCATTTGATTTGGTGCTGTTCTATTGTGCTGGGATCGATTGGTGATGCCTGCGGGCTCTGGGTTGTTTGATCGGGTCTGCCTGTGATGCTGAGTCAGTCTAAATAAAGAATGCAAGGTAGCGGTTGTGTCGAGCGACAGCACTGTGTCCTGACGTGATTTCTAAATACAATATTGGCGACGAGGATGGCCGATATCTCTCTCCCACCACCTGCCCCCTTCCTGGCATTATCTGGCGAGCCTCCGGTACCATGGACTCGTTTGCTACATAGTTTTGAAAATTACATCATTGCCTCAGGGCTCAACGACGTGAGCCAGGCTAGGACGACGGCTCTGTTGCTACACTGCTTGGGAGCAGAGGGTCATCGTGTGCTCGGGACTCTGGGGAACGTCACAAACTTTGACGAAGCTGTGGGACTTATGAGCACCCATTTCGCTGCTCCACAGAGTGCCCTCCTTCGGCGACTTATATTCCGTCAGCGACACCAACTGCCTGGTGAGTCTGTGCGGCAGTATGTAGCTAATTTGCAAGGGCTAGCTAGCTCATGCAAGTTTGGCACGCTTCAGGACGAGATGGTTCGCGACCAGCTAATCGAACACACCAACAACGCAAAGGTGCGTGAGACTCTCCTGCTGGAAAAAGATGATCTGCTGCTGTCCAGAGCAATTACCATCGCACTACAGGTTGAGGGAGCAGCTGAGTGTGCTGCTATGCTGAATACACAGCAAGTGGCCACCTCCAGTCAAGCTGCCAACGACTCCTCCCTCTACTCACGGCTGCCCCTCGGGACGCAACCCAGCCAGAGCGAGGCGGGCGCCGACTCCACTGGGGACGTCTTGCAACTGCAACGAAGGCGTTCTTGGCCCCGCCCTCAACAGTCCCGTGGTAACCGTGGATCTCGGTCTCATGTTTCAAGGGCTCAGAACTGCCCTGCCCGTGGCCAGACATGCCATAGCTGCGGTAAGCAAAATCACTTTGCCAACGTCTGTCGATCTTCCCCGGCTGGGTCAGAGGGCCACACCCCCCAGTCTTCAACCGCCGTCATTCACAAGGTGAGCTCTGGGCCAGTGTCATTCAAATCATGCACAGTCAACATTAATGATATGTGCATCCCCCTGCTGTTGGACACCGGTGCAGGTGTGTCTCTCCTGAATGTTGATACCTACAGTCAATTTTTTGGTTCACTGCCACTGTCTGCACCCTCAGCTGTCCTCTGTGGGTATGGTGACTCCAAAATCGATCTGGTTGGCTCTCTCCAACTGACTGTCCGCTATGGAACCAAGCTGGTGCCCAATGCAGTTTTTCATGTGGCACGCCGTGGGGCCAACCTGATGGGCCTGGACCTGTTCTCCGCTCTGAGGTTCTCCCTCTTAGACACAAGGGGGGCAGCAATCCTGACTGTTGCCACACCTTGGCAGCAGAAGTGGCCATCGCTGTTTATGGGGCTGGGCTGCCTCTCCGCCTTCGCCCATCAACCTCTCCTCAACTCTGCTGTGAAATCTGTCATCCAACCACTGCGCCGCATCCCGTTGGCTCTCCGTGATGGGGTCTCTGCCGAGCTGCAACAATTGCTGGAAGCTGGCATCATTGAACCGGTGGACGCGTCACCTTGGGTCTCAAACCTCGTGGTGGCTAAGAAGAAGTCGGGGGGCCTGCGTGTCTGCATCGATCTACGTGCAGTAAATAAGGCAGTGGTCCCTGATAAGTATCCACTGCCCACCTCAGAAGTACTCACTGCTCAGTTCTATGGCTCTGAGGTGTTCTCCAAGCTCGACCTCAGACAGGGGTACTTACAGGTGCCCCTCCACCTCAGCAGCCGAAACCTCACAGCCTTTGTGACACATGCAGGAGTGTTTCGCTATACCAGGATGCCTTTCGGTCTCAGCTCCGCCCCTAGCTGCTTCCAGAAAATCATGGTCTCCGTGCTGGCTGGCATACTGGGCGTGGCCATTTATCTGGATGATATAGTGGTGCACGGGCCCACCAGTGAAATCCACGACAAGCGCCTCAACATGGTCTTCACAGCCCTGTCCAAGCACAAGCTAACTCTCAATGCTGAGAAATGTGTCCTCTCTGTGCCAGCCATCGAGTTCATGGGGTTCCGGCTGTCAGCGAGTGGTGTAACTCCACTACAATCCAACGTGGATGCCATTCAGGCCATCCCTGAGCCCAGCTCGGCCGCCCAGGTCGCCTCCTTCCTGGGTATGACAAGTTACTACCTGAGGTTTCTTCCCCAGTACTCTGCGACCACAGCCCCCCTGCGCCAGCTGCTGCACAAGGACGAGCCATGGGTGTGGTCAAAGGCATGCAGTGACGCTGTGCGTGATCTCAAGACTCAACTGACTTCACCACCAGTTTTGGCTCACTTCGACATCTCCAGCTCCACCAGCTCCAGCCACAGCGATAGGGGCTGTGCTGTCTCAAACCCAGAACGGTGTGGAGAAGCCCATCGCCTTCGCCTCCCGTGCTCTCAACCTGACCGAGCAGCGGTACTCCGTGGGTGAGCGTGAGGCGTTAGCCTGTATCTGGGCTTGTGAAAGGTGGCACCTCTACCTCTATGGCCGCTCCTTCACCCTCAGGACAGATCACAAGGCCCTGACAGCACTGCTGTCCACATCTGGGACAGGCCACAAACCCCTGAGGTTGCACCGCTGGTCTGACCACCTCCGCCAGTACAACTTCAGCCTGCAGTTCACCCCAGGCAGAGACAATGTTGTCGCCGACCTGCTCTCTCGCTCTGTCTCCACCCCAGCTCCACAGACGGACACTGACTGTGTGGAAAAGGACATTGTCCAAATGCTACACACACCCCTTCAGGCCACTGTCTCTCTGCAGAAGCTGAGGGCAGCCTCCGAACAGGACCCTGTCCTCACCCAGCTCCGCACCTACATCCAGAACGGCTGGCCTCACAAGGTCCCAGAGGAGCTGGCTGCGTTCGCCCGAGTCAGACAGGAGCTCTCCTGCTGGAACGACACCTGCGTGGCACGTGGGTTTTGCACAGTGGTCCCAGCTGCTCTCCGTGCACGTGTTTTGAATATGGCGCATGAAGGCCACCTGGGCATTGTGAAACTGAAACAGCGCTGCCGAGACCTGGTGTGGTGGCCGGGGATAGACAGAGATATTGAGGCTCTGGTGAGGGACTGTTCTGCCTGCCTTGTGAGTGGCAAGACTGGCCACCAGGCTCCCCCACCCCTGCAACCCCTCGCCTGGCCCTCTCAGCCCTGGGAACACCTGCAGTTGGACATTTGTGGTGAGATCCATGGAGTTCCCCACCACCAACGCTTCATGGTGGTCGCCTACGATCTACACTCAAAATGGCCTGAACTCACCACTTCCGGCACTGTGACCTCACAGATCATCATCGACTTCCTGGACTCTCTTTTCTCTCGCTGGGGCCTCCCAAAGACCGTCACCACTGACAACGGCCCTCAGCTGGTCTCTGCTGAGTTCACTGCTTATCTCGAAAGCAAGGGCATCCGTCATATACGCACTGCGTACTACCACCCCCAGGCCAATGGCGGCGTTGAACGTTTTCACCAGTCACTGAAGAACGGCCTCAGAGCACACATGGCCCAAGGGTGCTCTTTCACGCAGGCCATCCGTCACGCTCTGCTGCACTATCGGGCCACACAGCACTCGACCACAGGCGTCTCCCCAGCCTCTCTCATGCTAGGCCGGGAACTGTGCATGCCCCTTGACAGGCTCCGCCCCTCCACACCCCAGGCACCTCCCTCTGGGGTCAGAGCCTCAGTCACTCGTCAGCAGACGCGGATGAAGCAACGGTTTGACCAGTCAAAACGAACCAGGGTGCCAGACATCAATGTGTCAGACTGGGTCAGGGTCTGCAGGCCCCACAGGGACAATAAAATGGCTTCATACTGGTCCTTTCCTCTCCAAGTCACCCGTCAGCTGGGCCCAGCCACTTACCTCCTCAGCGATGGCACTCGGTGGCACTCCAGTCATCTACGGAAGGTGTCAGCTCCGCCACACACAGCTGGTGACACAACCTTAGCCATTCCCTCAGCATGGCGAGACGCCCCGGGACTTCATGCAGCTCCTACACGGGCCCCAGACATTCCTGGGCCTCAGCTTCCCCTGCCTTCTCCCTCCCCACCTCGGCCTGCCCAGCCTCAGGCCGCCCCGCGACCTGTTCGCACACGTTTACGCCCTGGCCACCTAGAGGACTTTGTGTCAACCTTTCATGTTTGAAATCCTGCCGGGGGGGGGGGATGTTATGTCTGCACACATCGACAGTGCTGCATTTGATTTGGTGCTGTTCTATTGTGCTGGGATCGATTGGTGATGCCTGCGGGCTCTGGGTTGTTTGATCGGGTCTGCCTGTGATGCTGAGTCAGTCTAAATAAAGAATGCCACGGAGAGGTTGTGTCGAATGACAGCGCCGTGTCCTGACGTGATTTCTAAATACAACAGTTAGCATTGTTGTTAGCATTGTTGTTGTTGTTGTTTAGCATTGTTGTTGGCGTTGATGTTGTAGTTGGCGTTGTTGTTAGCATCGTTGTTGTTAGCATTGATGTTGTAGTTGGAATTGTTGTTTTTAGCATTGATGTTGGTGCTGATGTTGTTGGCGCTGATGGTGGTGGTGGGATGGGAGGCTATGAGGGGGAGGGGCAGGGGGAGGGAGGTGACAGGTACACATGTAGGGAGAGAAGAGCTGAACACTAAACAAACTGAGGTGCTGCTGTGCTGGACAGACAGACAGACAGTCGAGGGAGAGCTGCAGTCCTGTGTTGTGTGTTGGGCTGGAAGACTGTTTACATGAAGGACAGTTGTGAGTGCAAAGGAAAAGAGATTCATTCAGGCATACACGCACGCACACACGCATGCACACACATACACACGCATACACACACACACATGCACACACACACACACACACACGCATGCACACACACACACATATACACACACACACACACACACACGCACACAGAATAGAGCAGTTACAGTCAGCAGTTTTCTACACAACAGATGTGATTTATTGTCAGATAAGATGTTCCAAATTACCAGGAAAACGAATGGACGTGAAACACACACACACACACACACACACACACACACACACACACACACACACACACACACACACACACACACACACACACACAACATACACACACACACACACACCGGGAATGCCACCATGAACTGGTTGAACAAAGTCTCAAGTTGTCGACACACTTTTTTAAGGTGTGGCTGGAGGTGCAGTGTGTGTGTGTGTGTGTGTGTGTGTGTGTGTTTGTGTGGTCCCCAGACAGACCATTAACCTGCTGGATGAGCATCTGTTCAATAGTGGAACTCTCTTACTTCCCCCACTTTCTGTCCGTCTGACTGCCTGTCGCTCCTCTGCTTGTCTACCTGTTTGGTGCCCAGTCTCTCTCTCTCTCTCTCTCTCTCTCTCTCTCTCTCTCTCTCTCTCTCTCTCTCTCTCTCTCTCTCTCTCTCTCTCTCTCTCTCTCTCTCTCTCTCTCTCTCTCTCTCGCTTGCTCTCTCTGTCTCTCTTGCTCTCTCTTTCTCTGTCTTTCTCTCCCACTCCATCCTGCTCTCTGTCGCTCTGTCGCTCTCTCTCTATCTTGTGTTTTTGTTTCCTCTGTCTTGTGTTTCTATCCTTTCCAGTTCATATGCAGTGGCTCCAGTAACACAGCACATGTTACCAGGGCAGGAGCAGAGCACTGACCAGTACCAACTAACGGGAAAACACTACTGGAAATGTTTCTCTCTCCCACTCTCTCTCTCTGCTCTCTCTCTTTCTCTTCCTTTCTTGCCTTTTCTCTCGCACTCTCTCTCTCTCTCTCTCTCTCTCTCTCTCTCTCTCTCTCTCTCTCTCTCTTCCTCTCTCTCGCTTGCTCTCTCTCTCTCTCTCTCTCTCTCTCTCTCTCTCTCTCTCTCTCTCTCTCTCTCTCTCTCTGAGCGGAAGTGCGAGTGAGTGTACGGAGCAGCAGCGTGTTGTTTCGGTGTGAGTGAGTTTCTGAATTTTGGACTTTTTTGTCTGGTCCCTTTCACGTGCTTTCTGTGGGTTTGTTGTTGTTTAGTTTTTAGTTCGTTTTTCTCGGTGGTAGGTTTAAGCGGAGTTTTATTTTCGGTAACGCTGCCACCGGCCCGGCGGGGCAATATGGCCGCTGTGGGAGGTGGAGGAACGGCGTTCGAAAAGTTGACACGCCGGCACGCGATTAAAGTGGCTCCGGTGGTCAAATGCTCGGTGGAGGAGTGCTGCCTCGCGGTAGGTGAGCATGTGGGCTATGGAAGCATCAAATCGGCGTCCAGAATGAACGGTGCAGTAGTTATGTTTATTGACAGTATTGATAAGGTCAACCAGGTGGTGGAAAGTGGTGTGGTGATTAGGGACATGTTGACTCCCGTTCTGCCGCTGGTTAACCCAGCCAAGAGAATCACCATTTCCAATGCTCCCCCGTTCATGAGAAATGCAGCTTTTGAGAAGGAGCTTGCAAGATACGGACAACTAGTGTCCCCCATAAAAATGGTCTCCTCCGGTTGCCAGTCTCCTCACTTGAAACACGTTGTGTCCCATAGGAGGCAAGGTTTCATGATTTTGAAAAATAATGCAGAGGATTTGGATCTGAAGCTGAAATTCAGGATTGATGACTTTGATTATATTGTATTTGTTACTTCTGGTATGATGAAATGTTTTGGCTGTGGGTCAGAGGGGCATTTAGTAAGGTCTTGTCCCGAAAGGAGTGAGGGTAGATCTGAGCCTCAAGGGCCGCCTTCGTCCACCGATGCCGCCGCCAGCGGCGCATCTCCGGCTGGAGACGGCGCGGCCGAGTCGGCACAGGGCAGACAGAAGGCTGGGGAGCGAGGGGTGGGAGAAACAGACCAGGTGGTGACACAGAAAAAGACCGAGGCTGGGGAACGTGAGGAAAATGGACGGACTGAGCAGGCAGGAGAAGGAGGTGTACAGGCTGAGCATATTAAAACCGTTGAGCACACTGAGAAGGTGACAGAACTTGGGCAGGTCACAGCTGATGGCCAGGATGAGCAGGTAGGGGAGGTTGAAAGGAATGTAACGGAAGAGGAAAACAGCGAGACCAGGGATCATAGCAAATTGGCTGGGCCAGATACGAGTGGTGGTCGGAGGACGCAAATACAGCAGACTG
The DNA here is from genome assembly GCF_029633865.1 of Lampris incognitus. Taxonomy (NCBI): domain Eukaryota; kingdom Metazoa; phylum Chordata; class Actinopteri; order Lampriformes; family Lampridae; genus Lampris; species Lampris incognitus. The sequence continues at coordinate 33,541,352 of NC_079213.1, read as the reverse complement.
CTGTTAGAGTGGCAGAGTCTGTACTCGAAGAAGAGGCAGAGATTATGTTGGACGATGAAATAAAATCAAAAAAGTCAATTAAAAGGAAGCCGACTGAAGGTAGACAGGAAAATTTAAAAGTGAAGAGGGCTTCAAAAGATAAAAAGCCATCCTCCTCTTTGTCTGATGAGAACACAGACGAAAGTGAGTGTGAGTTAGGTTCCTCTCCTCGTACACAGGTGGACACAGAAGGCAGCTATGCCTTTCTGAAGATCAGGAAGTTTTTGCAGGTTACCAAGGGTTTGAGGGCGGTCAAGGTGGAAAATTATTTTCCAGACTTGCAGCTTTTTATTGAATCAGTTAAATGCTTTATGAAAAACACAGGGGACTTGGAGGTGAACACATTCACTGAGCAGGAAGTCTTCAGACTGAAAAAACTTGTACAGAAGGTAAAACTGCAACTTCATGATGATGATTAAGCCACGTTTGGGTATTGTTATCTTTTTGGTCAGTGTACGCTTGTTTCTGGCACAGTTCAGCCCCACTCTCCTCATGTGTAATATACAATTAGGTACTTTAAATCTGAATGGAGCAAGGGATGACATGAAAAGAGCTGCTGTGTTTAAACTGGTTGAGCTGAAGAAAATAGATGTCTTGCTTGTGCAAGAAACACATAGCACAGCAGATAATGAAACTGAATGGAAGAGGGATTGGACTGGAAAATTGATTCTCAGTCATAAATCCAATATTAGTGGTGGGGTCGGGATTCTTTTCTCAAGAGATTTTTTGCCATGCTCCCTTGAGGTAGAGGAAGTAGTCGAAGGCCGGCTACTGAAAGTAAGGGCACAGTATGACAACGCAACACTGGTTTTTATAAATGTTTATGGTCCAACCCTTGGCCCTGAAAGAGTAGTTTTTCTGGATGTGTTATCTGATGTTATTAGTAAATGTGACAGTGAGGAGTATTTATTTCTGGGAGGGGACTTTAACTGTACAGAGAATTGTAAGTTGGACAGGAACCATCAGGAACCATATCCTGCATCTCTTAGTCGGCTCACACGCTTGGTTAATTCGTGTGAACTGACAGATGTTTGGAGAGCTTTTTATGGGACCCAGAGGCAGTATACATGGACACATCTAAAAGATAACGCACTATCCATGGCACGGCTTGATCGGTTTTATTGTTTTAAACATCATTTTAATGTGTTTAAACAATGTAACATGCTTCCAGTTTGTTTCTCTGACCACTCTCTTGTACAGTGCTCGGTTTTCATACGAAGTGTTAAAAACAAATAGTGCTTTCTGGCATTTTAACACAGGCCTCCTAAATGATAACAACTTTAGAGATGCTTTTAAGTTTTTCTGGGGCCAATATAGGAGCCGAAGGTCTGAATTTATTTCTATGCAGCAATGGTGGGACATTGGCAAGTGTCAGATAAAGCAGTTTTGCCAGCAGTACACTCGCAATGTCACCAGAGACATAGCCAGATCTATGAGAGATCTAGAGGATGAAATGGTGGAACTACAGAATTTGGCAGATTCCACAGGAGACAGAGGCCATGTAGAAGCTCTCAAATCCAGAAAGTCTGCTTTGGCTAGCCTGCTGGGTATTACAGCACAGGGGGCACTGGTCCGCTCGCGCTTTCTGAACGCCACACATATGGATGCTCCTTCTCACTTTTTCTTTAGTCTAGAGCGCAAGAATGGGCAGAGAAAAACCATTCACTCTCTGCGTACTAACACTGGTGTGCAGCTGTCAGATTTTTCTGGAATTCTGAAATACGCAGCAGGGTTCTACAGTGACCTCTATAAGAGCGAACTCAGGCAGGATGTGCTGGGGGCTGAGTCATTCTATCATGGGCTAAAAAGGGTTGAGGTAGCGCTCAATACAGACCTCGAGGCTCAACTGTCCCCTGAAGAACTCCATGACGCCCTGCAAAGTCTGGAAAGTGGCAAGGCACCTGGTATAGACGGGTTACCTGTTGACTTCTATAAGTCTTTTTGGCCGGTGCTCGGAGGGGATTTGTTGACTGTACTGAGGAATAGTGCAACTGAGGGGCGATTGCCTCAGAGTTGCAGAAGGGCCGTCATTACTCTCTTGCCAAAGAAAGGGGATCTGCAGGACATTAAGAACTGGCGGCCAGTGTCCTTGCTCTGCACCGATTACAAGATCTTTTCTAAGGTGCTAGCAAACAGACTGAGAAAGGTGATGAAGGAGGTCATCCATGTTGACCAGACTTACTGTGTGCCCGGTAGGCTGATCACTGACAACATTGCATTAATTAGGGACGTTTTGGACATCTCTAGTTCATTGGGAGTTGAAACTGGTCTTATTTCCATAGATCAGGAAAAGGCTTTTGACCGGGTTGAACACCAGCACTTGTGGCAAACCATGAAAGCTTTCGGTCTCAGCCCAGGTTTTATAGCTACGATCAAGGTTTTGTACAGTGACATTGAGAGTGTACTTAAAATTAACGGTGGTTTGAGCGCTCCTTTTAAGGTTCAAAGGGGAATCAGGCAGGGATGTTCTTTGTCTGGAATGTTGTACTCCCTGGCCATTGAGCCCCTGTTGCATAAATTGAGGTGTGAGTTGTCTGGAGTTGCTTTTGCTGGTTGCGGCACAACTTTTAAGCTCTCTGCCTATGCCGATGATGTAGCTGTTTTTGTAAAGGACCAAAGAGATATTGATGTCTTAGTAAAAAATGTTATCAAGTTTGGTCAGATATCATCGGCTAGGGTAAACTGGGGAAAAAGTGAGGCACTGATGGTCGGAGAGGGACTGAACAGTAAACTCATGTTACCTGGGGGATTGACATGGAAAAGGGGAGGGATGAAATATCTGGGAGTGTTTGTGGGGAATGACACCTTCTCAAATAAGAATTGGGAGAATGTCTTGGAAAAAGTTGAAGGGCGTCTTAGGAAGTGGAAATGGATTCTACCACAACTGTCGTATAGGGGGCGCATGTTAGTAATCAACAACCTGGTGTCATCAACGCTATGGCATCGATTAACATGCGTTGATCCTCCAACCAACCTCCTGGCCAAGATTCAGGCTGTGCTGGTGAACTTTTTCTGGGACAACTTGCACTGGATTCCTCAGAGTGTGCTGTACCTTCCTAAAGATGAGGGGGGTCAAGGGCTAGTCCATCTGGCCAGCAGGGGTGCAGCCTTCCGCCTCCAGTTCATTCAAAGATTGCTCACTGGGCCTAGAGATCTAGTGTGGCGACCAGCAGCCTGTGCAATACTTCGACGGTGTTGTGGACTCGGAATAGACCTGCCCTTGTTCCTAATGGCTATTAAGAACTCAGACCTCAACGGATTGCCTGGATTTTATCGTGGGCTCATGAGAGTGTGGAATATGTTTAAGAAGGAGAGAATGGGCTGTTCTGACTCTCTGAGCTGGCTTCTAAAAGAGCCGGTGGTGTATGGCGGGCGTATGGACACGTTCTGCGACTTTGGACCCACGGTATCAAAGCTGTTCTGCCAGGCAAAGGTCGTCACATTGGGTCAGGTGGTGGAGCTGGCTGGGCCCAATCTTGACAATGCTGCCACTCTAGCATCTCACCTGGGAGTGAAATCTACGCGCCTCCTTAGTCGGGTACTACTTAAGTGGAACGGTCAGCTCGCAGCAGTAGAACGGGGGCTTTTGACATCGTACTGCAGTGGTTCTACTCATCCCAATTTTGAGGATCCATTTCCTGTTTTAAAGGTTGTTCCTGATCTGAAAAATTGTATGGGGCCACTTTTGGATTTGGGAAATGCTCTTAATGAAAGGCTGAATGTACTTAAAGGTAAGACCATGTATAATATGCTTGTAAAGGTCTTGAATAAAGATAAACTGAGTGGTCGGACTGATACACCCTGGAGGGCCCAGCTGGGATTGGGGGAGAATGTGAAGCCAGTCTGGAGGGGCTTATACAAACCACCGTTAATTAAGAAAGCTGGTGATCTGCAGTGGAGGGTCTTGCATGGCATAGTGGCGGCCAATGCTTTTGTTTCTGTGCTAGACCCTAATGTGAATGACAACTGTCCCTATTGTGCCCAGAGAGAAACAGTGTTTCATTGCTTTTCAGAATGTGTGAGGCTTACACCCCTGTTCCTGCTACTAGACCGCTTATTTAGATCATCTGGGGAAAGTTTCTGCAAACAGAATTTCATTTTTGGTTTCAAATATAGTCAACGTGTAAAATTTAAATGTCAACTCTTAAATTTTATTTCAGGGCAGGCAAAGATGGCTATCTATGTGAGCCGTAAAAAGAGAATTAAAGAATGTATAGAATGTCATGTTGAACTGTTGTTCTGCAGGATGGTCAAGGCCAGGATAAAAGTAGACTTCAATTACTACAAGGCAATGACAGACCTGGTCACATTCACAACCTTGTGGTGTTATAAAGGGCTGCTGTGTTCCACCATAAAAGATGAGCTGGTCTTTTCTAAAGAACTTGGATAAAAGAGGTCTTACCTGTTTTTTATTTTTTGAGTTGTCGGTGAATGATTGTTCTTTTGGGCTTGTAAAAAATGCTTATTGTTTATACCTCGACAAGTATTGTTTATGTTCGGAGGGATTTCAAGTCTGCTTTTTGTCTAAATTTTTCTGTTAAATAAAGACTTGGTTTAAAATTCAATTCTCTCTCTCTCTCTCTCTCTGTCTCTCTCTCTCTCTCTGTCTCTCTTCCTCTCTCTCGTTTGCTCTATCTCTCTTCCTCTCTCTCTCTCTCTCTTCCTCCCTCTCTTGTCTTCTCCTTTTTTCCCTGCCCCAAGGCCCTTATCACAATTTACAATAGCAACCAAACAGCCCTCTATGCCCCCTCCTCCCCCCCCTGCTCTGCTCTACCTGCTGTCTGACCTTCTTCTGCAGTCTCTCTGTCCGTCTTATCGTCTGCATGACAAACCCTAAACAGACCCGTCTGAGATCTTTCCCTCCACTTCCCTTCAACCGGCCAAAAAACAAACAAACAAAAAAAACAAAACATGGCGGCTTCCTGTTTAAATACTGGACTTCCTGTTTAAATACTGAACTTCCTATTTAAATACTGGACTTTCTGTTTAAATACTGGACTTCCTGTTTAATACTGGACCTCCTATTTAAATACTGGACTTCCTGTTTAAATACTGGACTTCCTGTTTAAATACTTGACTTCCTATTTAATACTGGACTTCCTATTTAATACTGGACTTTCTGTTTAAATACTGGACTTCCTGTTTAAATACTGGGCTTCTTGTTTAAATACTGGACTTCCTGTTTAAATACTGGACTTCCTGTTGAAATGCTGGACTTCTTGTTTAAATACTGGACTTCCTGTTTAAATAATGGACTACCTGTTTAAATACTGGACTTTCTGTTTATATACTGGACTTCCTGTTTAAATACTGGACTTTCTGTTTAAATACTGGACTTCCTATTTAATACTGGACTTCCTATTTAAATACTGGACTTCCTGTTTAAATACTGGACTTCCTGTTTAAATACTTGACTTCCTATTTAATACTGGACTTCCTATTTAATACTGGACTTTCTGTTTAAATACTGGACTTCCTGTTTAATTACTGGGCTTCATATTTAAATACTGGACTTCCTGTTTAAATACTGGACTTCCTGTTTAAATAATGGACTACCTGTTTAAATACTGGACTTCCTGTTTAATACTGGACTTTCTTGTTTCTCTCTGCTGGTGTCCACATTCAGGTCATGTGTGCTGGTTCAGTGTCAGAGGTCTTCTCTCAGGGTCACATGGACCACATGAGAACCTGTAACTGTCTGTACACACAAACCCTGTCTGTGATGCTCTCATGTGTACTGACACCACCGTGCTGTTGACAAGCATGCACTGTAAGTCATGCTGCTAGTGTGTGTGTGTGTGTGTGTGTGTGTGTGTGTGTGGGAAACAAGACATATTTATATTGTTTGGAGAGAGTGTGTGTGTGTGTGTGTGTGTGTGTGTGTGTGTGTGTGTGTGTGTGTGTGTGTGTGTGACCAGCTCTTTCTTCATGTGCTTCATTTCCTGTGTTGGCCTATTGCCCGTTTGACTCTGTGTCCTCTGCCATTCCTTCCCTCGCTCGCTCTTTCTTCCTCCTCTCCCTTTCTAACTCCCCCTCTTTTCGTCATCTCCCTGTACGGGTCTCCCCGTCTCGCTTTGCTCTTTCTCTCCTGGCATGTCTTTTGCCCCCCACGTCTCTCTCTCTCTCTCCCCCTCTGTCTCTCTCTCTCTCTCTCTCCCCCTGTCTCTCTCTCTCTCTCACCCCCCCCCTCTCTCATATCATTGTGAGGTGAGCCTGTCCTCCATCTCCTCTCCGTTTGTTTTCTGCGGCGCCCCCCCCCCCATCTCAACCCATATTAGATTTTTAAGTCAGAGCCCAGACCCCTGGGTTGGACTGTGAATCAGATTGCTGCTTCTAAAACAAAACCCAGCGTCACATGTTCACGCAGTCTGCACTAACACACTCCCACACACGCACAACACAACACAACACTCCCACAACTCGACTCAACGCAACACAACATGAGCGGAGCGGCGAGCTAAGCCACCCGCAGCTCTGCGTGTCTGTGATAACATGTCCGGCATGAATGCCTTTCCTCACCAGGCTCACGAGGGGCACTTCTGACTCGTTGCGTGTCAGTTGTGTTGAGCCAGACGATCTGTGCGTGTGTATGTGTGTGTGTGTGTGTGTGTGTGTTTATATGATTTAAGCCGTGTTGTAAACCAACAGCAGTGACAGACAGTAGGAAAACAAACGGGAATACAAACTGTGTGCGTGTGCGTGTGTGTGCGTGTTGCTGTCGCTCAGATGTTGTCGGTCTCTGCGTTTTTCATGCTCTTTGTGTCCCGTCTGTCCTTTTCTGCGTCTGTTTGGCCAAATGTCTGATCCTGTGCAGCAACAAGCACGGGGCGTGTTTGCAGCTAAAATAAGATAATGTATTGTGCAAGTGGCGTGGGGGTGGTGGTGGTGGGGGGGGCTCTCCGAGGGGTGCCATCACAGTTTGTTTGCCAATACATCACAGTGTAAAACTCCTTGCCTCGGCGCTGTTGACCGTCCAAACAGCCCCTGCGCCGGCTGAGTGTACTGCATATTTGTCGGCCCTCGTTGTGTTTGGCCCGCGGCACCGGTTCCCCTTGGCCTCGTGTGTGTGTGACCGGCGGCAGCGGGTCCACGCTGTTCCGGGGCCAGCTGCTATTTCCTTTTGTGCGTCCCGGGAGAAGGGAGAAACACTCGGCAGGCTTTTCAGCCGCGCTCAGATCAGCAGGTATCTCCTGGAGGTGCGCTCGTCTGGAATTAAACAGGGTTGTTCGCTGCGCTGTTGTGTTTTGCTTCGGTCTCTGGGCTCCTCCTTCCTTTCGCTGTCTTATCTCCGTGTTTCTTGTTCTCCGTCCTCCCTCTCTTTCTGTACATGCTGGTTTTATTAAAGATGTATTTTTCTTTGACCTGTTTGTGTGTGTGTGTGTGTGTGTGTGTGTGTGTGTGTGTGTGTGTGTGTGTGGTACATTCCTGCTCCCATTATGAGAGTGATTAGTCATATGGTATTGTTTATTTGGCCAGTAATGGAAACTACTCATATGGCTGCCAAAAGCCTCCCGCCCTTTTCGTTTTCGCTCAGCACTCTTTCGTTTTCATTTTCTCAGCCTCCCCTCCCCCCTCCCCAAAAAAGTTACCACATCTTCCCTGTTCCATCAGCGCACCCTTATTGCTCTTCATCATCACCCCCCCAGCACGCGCACCCTTCATCTTCCTCCGCGTCTCTCCATATCGCCTCCTGTCCCCCCCCCCCCCCCGCTGCCCCTTTTCCTGTACATTTCTTCTTTGAATCCTCCCGTCACGTCACCTCTCCTCCATTGCCCATCCTCCTGCTCGCCTTTCATGTCTTTCTCCTCCAGGACCCCCCCCCCCCCCACCGTACTGTATCTTTACGGGAGTCCAGAACAAGTAACACCGAGGGCGGTCTGACAGGATGCGGAAGCGGGGCAGGCTAAGCTAACTGCTAGCCTACGCAGACCAGCAGTTCCGACAGCCATCCTGGACAGTGATTTTTTGTTGTTGTTGTTGTTGTTAGTTTAGATGTGTGTGTTCTTGTAGTTTATGGTTGTGTTTTTGTTTTGTGTTACACTGCTGTGGGCTGGGGGAAATCATATTTAGTTTCGTTTCATGTGCGCAAGTTCATGAAATGAAACGACAAAATCTCTCTGATTTACCTGCCACTCCAAATTTTTACTTCCCATTCCTCCTCCAGCCTGCTCTTCTTTTGGTCATCCCAAGTTCATGGGAGCCACTTCCTCATCCCTCCTCCTTTGTACCTCCCCTCTATACCTCCCATGCCATGTAATGGTTTCATATTTACGGTGGGTGAAGCCGTGTGTCTGATCCTCCTCAGGAAGTGAGTAAGACAGGGGCAGACTTGTTTGGAAAAGGGGCAGTACAAGCAAAGCGCTCTAGCGTTTGGTCCTGGGAACTGCCCTTGGCATATGAAATATGACGACAGTCTCAGTGATATTGTGAGGAATGCCTTTTTTTTAAAAGTTGTTCAAAAGCGCACCGCCGCCCCGGGACCCGAGCTAATTTATGAGGCGAAGCCGCTGCGAACCGTCCCGACCATCCCACTTCTGGATTTTTGCCTCGGCAGTAAAAGTCACGCCGTGCGTTCACTTGCATAACGGTGAGCAGGGAGTCACTCTGGGATGCAGACTAATGGGGAGACGTGTCCCTTTACTTACTAGCCAGAGCCAGGTGGACTCGTGCTGCGACATCTGGACCACTCGGAACAAACACTTGGTCTGTGTGCGCCTTCGCAAACACTTTAATGCATGCTCCAACCTAGTTACCCTCTGTGGTTTGCCATGGTATTTGCCTCCTTAGGATCACACGCTTAACGGCGAAGCTTTCACACACGCACACACGCACACAAATAGCTGCCTGGTAATTGTTTATTCTTAGCACAGAGGCCTTATCATGGTGGAATGTTTGTACCCTGGTGTGTGTGTGCGTTTTGTGCGTAAGTGTGCGTGCACACCCGTGTGTATGTGTGTGTGATGTCTTGTTGGTGTCTGATAATGGGATGGGTCATTATGAACAGAATAAGACTTGAGTAGACACAGGCGTGACATACTTCTCTTCGCTGCATACAAACTGAGTCCTTTTCCTCACTATTTGGTGGTTTCAATTTGACCTGTTGCGGTTGGTGTGTGTGTGTGTGTGTGTGCACGTGCTTGCGCGTGTTTGTATGAGAGGAAGTATCTTTGAGGACAGAGCAACTCGACCGGACTTGAAGGATGGTTAAAACTATGATTTGACCGTCGGGTTGGATTGATCTAAATCGCTGCATATTTGTTGGGTGATCATAACAGGCAGAATATGTTGTAGTGATGTAGTTATTAAAGATTTAAATGCCTCACTGATTATTTCAGACAACATTGTTATTCATCTTGGCACCAATAACGCTAGGATGAAGTAATCGGAGATCACAAAAGCCAGCCTAGTCAGGATGCTTGAGTTGGCCAGAAAGATGTGTCGGCATCGATTAATTGTCTCTGGTCCCTTACCCGTGAGGGGTAATGATGAGATGTACATTAGGCTCACCTCAATGAACCACTGGCTGCTTTGTTACTGTAATGAGGAGGGATTCGGTTTTGTTGATAACTGGCCTTCTTTCTGGGGCCGCCCTTACCTGCTGAAAGCGGACAGCATTCACCCTACTGGGGACGGCGCCGCTCTTGTCAAGCAATATAGATAGCTGTCTACATCTAGTTATTCAGCAGGTTGCAGGGGATTACAGAGCCTGCTGGGTTTAAACCTAGTACGGATGTGGAGTCAAGTAATTTAGTTAATATGTTTATTCAGGGAATTTCTCATAGTATCAGACTGACAGTTTGGTCTATAACACCGAGACTACCTGCAATATTGCTCCCAAGCTCTCCTCTCCTAAATGTGTGAATCACAATCATTCCTACCACTGGCCAAGCTTGTATCAGCTTCTAAACCATCTTCTAAACATGCCTACTTGATCCTTTATCAGCAAATTTTTTTAAAGACCTCTGGCCTTTCCTGGGACCTACAATGCTAGACATTGTTAATCTATCACTTAGTATTGGCACTGTTCACAGCAGTTTTAAGACGGGTGTGGTCAAAGCTCTACTTAAGAAACCACACCTCGATCCAGAGTCTCTTAACAAAAACTATTGACCAGTCTCTAATCTTCCATTATTTCCTAAAGTACTACAACTTTCGACCCATATAGATTCTATATGGGTCGAATAGAAGAAAAGGAACTTCATACAAAAAAAAAACAAAAAACAAAAAAACCTCTATATGAACCCTTTCAGTCGTCTTTTGGTGCCTTTCAATCCTCTGAAACTGCTCTGACTGGAGTGGTGAACGATCTTCTTTTAGCTATGGACTCTGATTCCACCTTTGGGCTTCTATTACTGGATCTCAGTGCAGCCTTTGACACCATTGATCACTGTACAGTATTAGACAGAATATATTGTAATTTTTGTGTCTCTGGCTTAGCTCGCTCTTGGGTCTGCTATAATGATATTACATCGAAATTATCTGATGATTAAATATGGCGTGCATCAGGGCTCAATTCGTGGCCCACTACTTTTCTCTCCTTATATTTCACCTTTTGGCCAAATTATATGCCTTCATAGAAATTACTATTGCTATGCTGATGATACGCAGCTGTATGCGCCTTTAAGGGCTGATGATCATACTGAAATTACTAATTTACTGGCCTGGTTAGGTGCTGTGAAAAATTGGATGTCACTAATTTTCCTGCTTTTAAATTCGGATAAAACTGAGTTGCTGGTTGTTGCCCCTGCTAGACACAGACACCAATTTGATGAAGTAACAATGACAATCGACAACTGTTTGATTTCACAAAGGTGACAGCCAAAAATCTTTATTACATTTGATCCCAGCCTTTTCCTTGATAAGCACATGAAAAGAAATCACCAAGACTGCCTTTTTTCACTTAAGTAACATGGCTAAAATTCGGTTTTTCCTATCCATGGCTGATGCAGAGACTCTAATACATGCATTTGTTTCATCCAGACTTGATTACTGTAATGTTCTGTTTTCAGGTCTACCACATGCTAGTACTAAAAGTTTTCAGACGGTTCAAATTGCTGCAGATAACTAAATCTAGAAAATTAAACCATATTACACCAATTCCTTCCTCCCATCATTGGCTTCATATCCATGTTAAATCAGACTTAAAGTTGCTTCTGTTGACTTATAAACTCCTAACGGGCTTGGGCCATCATACCTGCCTGATCTCCATAAACCGTACAGTCCATCTCGAGCACTCCGCTCTCAAAATACAGGGTTCCTGTGTGTACCGAAAGTTAAAAAGAAGTCAGCTGGTTGGTGGCAGGGCCCTTTCCTGTCGGGCCTTGTTCTTATGGAATAACCTGCCTGCTGCCATCAGACAATCAGTCTGTTGTCCATTAAATCCAAACTTAAAACTCTGTGCCTCAACCTACAATTAGTTGCCTTTAAATTGAATACTTCACGACCTGTACTGCATGGTGGATCGGTTTCTGTCTCAGTGAATTTACTAAACACTGTTCTGCCAATAAGATTATAGATTATTCACTATTGCAAACTGTTCTCTTCTCTCACATGTATTTTCTCTCTCTCTGAATGATGTCTTCTCCTTGCTCTTCTCCTGTGCATGTGAATGGTGTGATGTGAGTCTCCCCTGTGTGTATGTGTAGCCTGGCCTCCTCCCAGGTCTCCATGGTGATGGTGGTCGCGTGGCTAAGGTCCTAGACCAGGGATGGGCAATCTTATCCAGAAAGGGCCAGTGTGGGTGAAGGTTTTTGTTCCAACCAAGCAATTACACACCCGTGTCTCCTAATCAAGTTCCTCAGCAAAGACTCTACTGGTTGATTAGTGGGATCAGGTGTGTAACTGCTTGGTTGGAACAAAAACCTTCACTCACACTGGCGCTTTCTGGGTAAGATTGCCCACCCCTGTCCTAGGCTGTTCTGGTGGCATCTGGACACTGCTTGGCATCCTGCTGATCATATTCTTCATATATCTTATAATTCCATTATAATTCCTTTATCCTCTTTCAATGTTGTATTCTGTAAATTGTGTAAACACAATATCCATTGGATGTTGTCCATCTTTAGAGAGAGACATCCCTCTTCTGTTGCTCTCCTTAGGGTTTATTCCTATTTTTTCTCCCTGTAAAGGTTTTCTTTTGGGAGTTGTTCCTTATCCAATGCGAGAGTCTAAGGACAGGATGTTGTATTGCTGTAAAGCCCACTGAGGCAATTTTGTAATTTGTGATAATGGGCTATAAAAATAAAATTGACTTGACTTGATATGCTTGGTGTAGATTCTCGTTCAAACAGGTCTTTTGTACTCCTGTGGTGAGCTGGTGAGCGACTCAGTGACGCCTTGGGAGATGGGGGGGGGGGACAACCAAGGGGAAAGTGAAGAGACAAATACATCGTCTTTATGTTGGTTATTTTATATTTCTCATGTGGAAGAATGAATTGATGTTCACAGAGCAAGAATTGACACTACACCCCCTCCATCGCTCACATGCACGCACCCACAAAGAAACACTTCAACATCAGTTCTCAAGGACATAGCCATACGCGGCATGCTTGACAATACACTTTGTGGATTAATCTGACTCATGTCAATGGTAGTTTGAGCAGATGTGTCTGCAGAAGTCCTACTTTTAAAGTGCATGAATCTCACGAACCCTTTCCACGCACCGCCTTTCTTTCAGTCATTCACAGATGAGCCCCTTTCTTTTAAGGTTAAGCCAAGTGCATATTGTGTTGGTCGTGGAGTAGTAGCCTGATTGATGGGTGAGTATTACCTGAATACAATTGTGTCATGTCAAAGTGGCAATCTCGAAATGTCTGTTAAGTCACTATCTTTCTCCGAATGAGGCGACACAATGACGATTGCTGGATGACCCGGCATTGACAGGAGTAGTATTGACAACTTTTGGAGCTGGCTCCGTCCGTCCGTCTGTGTCCAACAGATCCATTATTAATGTTTTTCACTACAGCTGTGTTTATCCTGCTATGCTAACACCAGAGTATCAAGGACAGCCTGCCAAGTTTTAACCTTAGATGGTTTTTAACCTGGAGATTTCAGCAAGCTCAGTGAAAAGGTCTAGGGTTTAGTTACGCCTGTTTTTATATTGCAATATGTAATGCAAAAAAAAAAAAACCAAAACAGCGTAATCTCAATTTTTTTACCGATATCGTGCCCTATCAGGAAGACAGGTGTATCATATCATAGCAGTTACCGACATCTCATCATCATCTCATCTCATCATCACCCGCTTCTCCGGGGGGTCGCGGTGGCAGCAAGCTAAGTAGGGCACTCCAGACGTCCCTCTCCCCAGCAACGCCCTCCAGCTCCTTCTTGGGGATCCTAGGTCGTTCCCAGGCCAGATTGAACATTTAGTCCCTCCAGCGAGTTCCGGGTCTACCCCAGCATCTCCTCCCAGTTTGACGTGCCTGGAAAACCTCCAAAGGAAGGCGCCCAAGAGGCATCCTAACCAGATGCCCGAGCCACCTCAACTGGCTCCTTTCGACATGAAGGAGCAGTGGCTCTACTCCGAGCTCCCTCCGGATGTCCGAGCTCCTCGCCCTGTCTCTAAGGCTGAGCCCAGACACCCTAGGGAGGAAACTCATTTCAGCCGCTTATATCCGCGATCTCACCTTTTCGGTCACTACCCCAAAGCTCATGACCATAGGTAGGGCTGGAACGAAACTTGACTGGTAAACTCAGAGCTTTGCCTTCTGGCTCAGCTCCCTCTTCACCATAACGGTCCTGTACAACGTCCACATTACTGCTGATGCTGCACCAATCCCCCTGTGAATCTCCCGCTCCATCCTACCCTCACTCGTGAACAAGACCCCGAGATACTTGACCTCCTTCACTTGAGGCAACAACTCATCCCCAACCCGGAGGGAGCAATCCACCATATTCCGGTGGAGAACCATGGCCTCAGACTTGGAGGTGCTGACTCTCATCCCGGCCATTTCACACTCAGCTGCAAACTGCTTCAGTGCGCGCTGGAGGTCACGTTCTGATGAAGCCAACAAAACCACATCATCTCCGAAGAGCAGCTATGCAATTCTGAGGTTCCCAAAACGGACACACTCCTCACCTTGGCTGCGCCTTGAGAGATCCTGTCCATGAATATCACAAACAGAATCGGAGACAAGGGACAACCTTGGCGGAGTCCGACACCCACCGGAAACGTGTTTGACTTTGTGCCGACAGATTTCATACAAAAAAATTTGGAAAACCGCACGAGTTTGTGGTGTTTTTTTTTTAGTTCCCCTACCCAAAGGCCCATGGTGGTTGATGTTTTGTAGCATCGAAACACCTCTTTTAAACTTTTGTCTGAACCCCCCATCTCTCTGGTTCTGCATTCCACGTGCTCTGCTAAATGTGACACACGGGAGACGAGCTGATTAATCTAGCCAAACACGACCACCACCTCAAGTCGGACACTTGGTGTAGGTTATTAATAGCCTACACATCATTTGCTCCGCCTATTGGTATAAGCCTTCGCCCTGGTCGTCCGTGGAGAGCCGAGCGAGTGTGAAGTTTAGACGGAGGAGGAGAATGGAGGAAAGGGGTTAAGTTTTCCACTAGAGAGGCCGTACAGACATTAACGAGGGCAGTGTGAGAGGGGGGGAATCAGGAAGGTGAGATTTTTTCATCATTCGACAGAGAAAGCAAAAAAAAAGACAATGGATTTTGACCGAGAAGGGAGAAGTTTTTATGTCTGAGGTGGAGATTGGACTCAGGTACGACTGTTTGTATTCAGCGGTGTGCAGCAGACTAGACGTGTGTGTGTGTGTGTGTGTGTGTGTGTGTGTGTGTGTGTGTGTGTGTGTGTGTGTGTGTGTGTGTGTGTGTTTGACTTGTAGGTGTAGCGACATTGTTGTGCCTCTTTCATTACACATACTGCCCTCACCGCCCCCCGTCTCTCCACCTATATGACTCTTGCCCTGTGCTTGCTTTCCTTCAACCTCTCCATCCCCTTCCTCTCCTTCAGATTTATCCTTCCATCATTTTTAGTACCCTCTCTCTCTCTCTCTCTCTCTCTCTCTCTCTCTCTCTCTCTCTCTCTCTCTCTCTCTCTCTCTCTCTCTCTCTCTCTCTCTCTCTCTCTCTCTCTCTCTCTCACACACACACTCACACACACACACACACACTGGTGAGCTGCCTCTAACAAAGGTTCAGCCGTCAGTCATTTGCAGATGGACAGGTTTCGGTTCTCTCGTCTTTCCATCTCGTCCCACCGTTCCTACCCCCCCCACTTTGTTTACCTCTACTTTTTTTAATCTCTCGGCGTTTACCTTTAATATGTATCTTTTATATTGTAACGATCACGGATGACTAGGCTCGCTTAGCCTTTGGCTAACGGGGTCGGACCCTTTAGTCGACTGGTTAACGTTGTCGCCCGCGGTGCAGGAGATACGGGTTCGCGTCCCGGCTGTGGCGGTTCTCGGGACTGCCGCCCTGAATTCGCTGCATTAACCAGTCGACTAAAACAGCGTTTCTTAAACCTCTCCTGGAGGACCACTTGTCCTGCATGTTTAAGATCTCTCCCTGCTCCGAACACAGCTGATTTAAATGATTCGTTTTGTTATTAGGCAGCTTCGGGAGCTCATAACGAGTTGATCATTTGAATCAGCTGTGTTGGAGCAGGGAGAGCTCTAAGGACAAGTGGTCCTCCAGGAGAGGTTCGAGAAACGCTGGACTAAAAGGTCCGACCCGTTAGTCAAGGGTTAAGCGGACCTATTCATCCTTGATCGTTACATTATGTATCGTTTATATGTATCTTTTACATGTATCTTTTATATGTATCGTTTATATGTATCTTTCACGTGTATCTTTTATATGTATCTTTTACATGTATCTTTCTCTTCTCGCGCCTCCTTCCATCTTTCCGTCCGTGTCTGGCTCGTGCTCCGTGCTGCTGAAAGATAGGGGAGCTGAGCTTAATTAATTAATTGGAACACGTGCCCTGTGTCACAGATTGAGATCAGCTGCAGGACAGCAGCGAGCGCTCGTGTGTCAGTGCGTGTGTGCTTCATTACGCTTCAGCGTGCACGTGTAGTTAATTACACTTCAGCGTGTCAGTCGGGGCGCGTGCACACTGTTCGCATATTCTCATTGACAGGGATGAGATAAGCGTTTGACGTTGAATTAAGTTAATTAACCTTGTGTTGCCAAAAAGATGGCAACTTTATCAGAGCTGTGTCAAAAAAAAAATAATTCTGCAACATGTCTCAAACGTGGGGGGGGGGGTATGAAGTAAAGACAGTTGGTGTGAAGACATCAGAGATGATGTCCAGGAGGAAGATGAGGTGTCTGTGGTGTAGTTTACACCTCAGTTTTAAGAGGGGAGCGGCTGCTGCAGAGTTTTAATCATGTTTCATTCAAAAGGAGCCTCTGCTGAAAACCTTGACAGTTTGTGTGTGTGTGTGTGTGTGTGTGTGTGTGTGTGTGTGTGTGTGTGTGTGTGTGTGTGTGTGTGTGAGAAAACCTTCTAGTTATCTTGGACTTTAAACTTTTCAGTTTTGATTGCCTCCACCACATAACAGGAGGTGTGTGTGTATGTGTGTGTATGTTTGTGTGTGTATATGCAAGTGTGTGTGTATATATATGTGTGTGTCGGTGTGTGTATATGTGTGTGTGTGTATGTGTGTGTGTGTGTGTGTGTGTGTGCGCGCGTGACTGCGTATATATATATACGTGTATGTCGGTGTGTGTTTGTGTATAGATGTGTGTGTGTGTGTGTGTGTGTGTGTGTGTGTGCGCGCGTGCGACTGTGCGTATGTATGTGTGTATATATATATATATATATATATAATATACACGTGTGTCGGTGTGTGTATGTGTATAGATGTGTGTGTGTGTGTGTGTGTGTGTGTGTGTGTGTGTGTGTGTGTGTGTGTGTGTGTGTGTGTGTGTGACTGTGTGTGTGTATATATATATATATAATATACGTGTGTGTCGGTGTGTGTATAAATGTGTGTGTCTCTGTATGTGTATAGATGTTTGTGTGTGGTTGTCACTTCCCTCTTTACCTGTTGTTTACCTGTAGTTTGCGTTCCCATGAGGCCATGGGTTCCTTCCATGGCGTTAACGGGTAATAGGTTGTTTGCATATGACGTCACGAACTACAGACGGAGAGCAGGTAGTGATTTTCTCCACAGGAAGCACATCACAAACTTTCGAAATGTCTCTGTTTGGCGTCATTAACTGAGAAACCACAAGGAGTTTTTATTGAGTACCAGAAGTTGTTGTTCATGAGGGCGGGAAAACGCAAGAAATTGACCTCCCCAATTGTATCCTGCAAATTTCCCCACTCTTCCGAGCCGTCCCGGTCTCTGCTCCACCCCCTCTGCTGATCCGGGGAGGGCTGCAGACTACCACGTGCCTCCGCCCCTACATGTGGAGTCACCAGCCGCTTCTTTTCACCTGACAGTGAGGAGTTTCATCAGGGGGACATAGCGCGTGGGAGGATCACGCTATTCCCCCGAGTTCCCCCTCCCCCCTGAACAGGCGCCCCGGCTGACCAGAGGAGGTGCTAGTGCAGCGACCAGAACACATACCCACATCCGGCTTCCCACCTGCAGACACGGCCAACTGTGTCTGCTGGGATGCCCGACCAAGCTGGAGGTAACACAGGGACTCGAACCGCCGATCCCCGTGTTGGTAGGCAACGGAATAGACCACCACGCCACCCGGATGCCCCGGCTGTGTATGTTTTTGATTGTGTGTTTGCAGTTAGCACGTGGCAGGAGTCAAGTGTGACTAGATAACTGTTGTGTGTGTGTGTGTGTGTGTGTGTGTGTGTGTGTGTGTGCGCGCGCGCGCGCGCTTCATTAATGGCGTTATTGTCCCCTGCTCAGTTGCCTTGCTAAGCTCTCTCAGCCCCGTGCTGGAGTCCATTAACCTTGAAGGTGATTCATTTTGGCAAATCACCATTAACCTCCAGTGTGGGATGTTTGGGTGAGACCACATTAACCTCCAGTGTGACATGTTTTGGTGAGGCCACATTAACCTCCAGCCGGACTCGTTCATCGTTTAAGGATGTGTCCCTCCGACTGCTCATAACTCATAAATGGCTCATTAGCTGACTTTATTAATATATTTATCTGCTTGATACTTGGTTATTTAGGGTCACTCAGTTAGCTGAACAGAATGCGAGACAACTGGTGCAACGGTGGGATTGTGTGTGTGTGTGTGTGTGTGTGTGTGTGTGTGTGTGTGTGTGTGTGTGTGTGTGTGTGTGTGCGCGCGCGCGCGCGTGTTTTTTCAGGTGTCATCAGTCTGAATTTGGGTCAAGGGAACCAAATATCATAAACCACATATAGCTACATATGTAGCACATATAGCTACATATGCAGATACATGTAGCACATATAGCTACATATGCGACACATGTATGGCTACATATGTAGCACATATAGCTACATACGTGATACATATAACACATATAGCTACATACGTGGCATATATAGCTACATATGCAACACATATATCATATATAGCTACATATGCAGATGCATATAGCAATATATGCAGATATATAGAGTACATATAGCTACACATATAGCACATATAGCTACCTATGTAGCATATATAGCTACATATGCAATACATATAGCACATATAGCTACATATACAGCACATATAGCTACATATGCAGATATATAGAGTACATATAGCTATATATGTAGTACATATAGCTACATATGCAGATACATATAGCACATATAGCTACATAAGCAGACATATGCCTTTCATATCATATCAGCTCACTTGCAGATGGCTACAACCAGATTGTATATACGTATATATATTGGTAAGTTTTGACAGTAATAATGTTTTTTGGAAGATCAGGAATCGGGAACAATTTATTGTTATTTTTTTCATGTAGTTGCATCCACAAAAGAAACGAAATTCTGTTTCCCCCGGCCCACAGACACAAAAGACAAAAACACACATCCAGAATTTCCCAAAATCGACACCACCAAAACCATAAAAAAACAGACAGAACAAAACAAAAACAAAAAACAAACGCACACATGCACAAACAGATAACAACACAGTCCACTCAGTGCAACACAGTTAAAAAATTCCACTGTCCATAGAACGAACGCCAACCAGGATGACTGTCGGAACTGCCAGTCTGCATGGGCTAGCAGTTAGCTTAGCCTGCCCCACTTCCATGTCCTGTCACTGCCCTTGGTGTTTCCTCTTCGGGCACAGCTCCGGCAGGGCCGTGGTCCCTGGGCCCACTGGACGCAGCAGACCTCAGCCACACAGCCTCGACACACCTCCCCGCACTCCACACGATGACACTAAAACACAGTCAAGGCTAGACGAGGCCGCCGCCAGACCGCCATTCGTGTTATCGGAACTGCCGGTAGCATGGGCTAGCAGTTAGCTTAGCTTGCCCCGCTTCCGCGTCCTGTCAGGCCGCCCTCGGTGTTTCCTCTTCGGGCACAGCTCTGAAGATTCTTAGTATATATGTAAACATACTAGCATACCGTTTAATGCAGGTGCTATTTAGCAATCATACTTTTCATTTGTCCAGTGTATATATATATATATATACAGTGCATCCGGAAAGTATTCACACCCCTTCACTTTCCCCACATTTTGTTATGTTACAGCCTTATTCCAAAATGGATTAAATTCCTTTTTTTTCTCATCAATCTACACACAATACCCCATAATGAGAAAGTGAAAAAGGTTTTGTAGAAATTTTTGCAAATTTATTAAAAATACAAAACTGAAATATTGCATGTACATAAGTATTCACACCCTTAACTCAGTACTTGGTTGAGGCACCCTTGGCAGCGATTACAGCCTCAAGTCTTCTTGGGTATGAAGCTACAAGCTTGGCACACCTATATTTGGGGTATTTCTCCCATTCTTATCTGCAGATCCTCTCGAGCTCTGTAAGGTTAGATGGGGAGCGTCGCTGCACAGCTATTTTCAGGTCTTTCCAGAAATGTTCAATGGGGTTCAAGTCTGGGCTCTGGCTGGGCCACTCAAGGACATTCACAGACTTGTCCCGAAGCCACTCCCTTGTTGTCTTGGCTGTGTGCTTAGGGTCGTTGTCGTGTTGAAAGGTAAACCTTCGCTCCAGTCTGCGGTCCTGAGCGCTCTGGAGCAGGTTTTCATCAAGGATCTCTCTGTACTTTGCTCCAATCATCTTTCCCTCGATCCTGACTAGTCTCCCAGTTCCTGCTGCTGAAAAACATCCCCACAGCATGATGCTGCCACCACCATGCTTCACTGTAGGGATGGTATTAGCAAGGTGATGAGAGGTGCCTGGTTTCCTCCAGACGTGATGTTTGGCATTCAGGCCAAAGAGTTCAATCTTGGTTTCATCAGACCAGAGAATCTTGTTTCTCATGGTCTGAGAGTCCTTTAGGTGCTTTCTGGCAAACTCCAAGCGGGCTGTCATGTGCCTTTTACTGAGCAGAGGCTTCCGTCTGGCCACTCTACCATAAAGGCCTGATTGGTGGAGTGCTGCAGAGATGGTTGTCCTTCTGGAAGGTTCTCCCATCTCCACAGAGGAACGCTGGAGCTCTGTCAGAGTGACCATCGGGTTCTTGGTCACCTCCCTGACCAAGGCCCTTCTCCCCCGATTACTCAGTTTGGCTGGGCGGCCAGCTCTAGGAAGAGTCCTGGTGGATCCAAACTTCTTCCATTTACAAATGATGGAGACCACTGTGCTCTTCGGGACCTTCAAAGCTGTAGAACTTTTTTTATACCCTTCCCCAGATCTGTGCCTCGATACAATCCTGTCTCGGAGGTCCACAGACAATTCCTTTGACTTCATGGCTTGGTTTCTGCTCTGACATGCACTGTCAATAGTGGGACCTTATATAGACAGGTATATGCCTTTCCAAATCATGTCCAATCAATTGAATTTACTACAGGTGGACTCCAATCAAGATGTAGAAACATCTCAAGGATGATCAGTGGAAACAGGATGAACCTGAGCTCAATTTTGAGTGTCATAGCAAAGGGTGTGCATACTTAGGTACATGCAATATTTCAGTTTTTTATTTTAAATACATTTGCAAAAATTTCTACACAACCTTTTTCACTTTGTCATTATGGGGTATTGTGTGTAGATTGATGAGGAAAAAAAAGGAATTTAATTCATTTTGGAATAAGGCTGTAACATAACAAAATGTGGGGAAAGTGAAGGGGTGTGAATACTTTCAGGATGCACTGTATATATATATCAGTGATGTTGCTTGGTTCCCTGATCATAAAACGCCTCTTTTTGGCGCCAGAGTCCCTCCCAAAATGTTACGAAAGTAAGGCTGTTCACTGTCGATGTGTTTCAGCTGTGCACTTTAGTGTTGCCAGTCCTTATGCCAAAAAAAAAAAATACAAGAAAGAAAGGAAATAATGAAAATTGGACATGGGCTGTCTGTAGGGGAGTGTGCCAGTAAACCCAGATAAACCGTGTGCGTTGCGTTGCTGTATCGCCCACGCTGCGGCGGTGACACCTCCACCTCCAGCTCATCCAGTGATGACACTAAACCTGACTGGGAGAGTCAGGAGAGATTAGGTTACACTCACTACACCTCTGTGTGTCTGCATGTGTGGGGGGGTATCTGTCGCCTGCCTCTCTCTCTTTGGTGTCCCCGTTCCCCCCGGTGTGTGTTGGATGATGCTGTGCGCAGGACTAATTTAAGCTTGCCCACAGGAATATACGAACACAGAAACGCAGACACACATGTGCTGGGGGCGGTAGATTTAGTCAGCCATGCACATTCCAGTGCAGAGTCATATCCATAAAATCAGAGCAGTGTCAGGATGAAGAGAAAGAGAGAGACCGTGGACTCTCCCTCATACCTCTCGGTGTGTGGAGAATTGTTTTCTCTCCTGCTCTGCTCTATGCTGCACTGTTACGGTGCATAACCGCATGTGGAAAGAGCAGCAAACCCAGACAGCAGCCACATTTGGGCCTATTCTGGGGCACTTTCGGTACTTACGGCTCAGTTACGGCACCGGCAACTGTTGTGTGGGCCAGACGTGGCCCGAATGTCATAAGCCGGGGTTGATTTGGGTTACGGCGAGTGTTGTGTGGGCCAGATATGGCCCAAATGTAATGAACCGGGCTTGACTTGGGTTACAGCACATACTATGTGAGCCAGATGTGGCCCAAATGTAATGAACCGGGCTTGACTTGGGTTACAGCACATATTTTGTGGGCCAGATGTGGCCTAAATGTAATGAACCGGGCTTGACTTGGGTTACAGCACATACTATGTGGGCCAGATGTGGCCCTAGTGTGACTGACTTGAGGCAGCCACACTCACCCTGAGTCAACGCCGTCATTCAAGGCCAAATATGGGCCGTAAGACAACTGCAGGTGTGGGCCGTGTTTGGGCCAAAGATTCTTTGCTATCTGGAAAAGATTCCCTCATGGAATCTGAGCTGGAATCGCTGCGCCGATTCACTCTGGAACAGTCGTGGCCAACAGGGAAACTCCCGCTTCCGTGTTTAGAAGTGACGTTGTCGGGCGGCCGACCAATCGTGTAACTTCGGCGATGTCACCTGATCCAGTGGCCCAGTCGTGGAACTTGTTCAACCAATCGCTCTAAACATGATCACTGTCACTGTAAACGACACCACCACTCAGCCTTGCTTTCACTTTCCCCTGTGGCCACCAGCGGTATTGCAATGTAAAACCCCTGCAGCCCAAAAAACCATTTCTCCCATAGACCACCATTGTAAAAGAGACTTCCGCA
Source organism: Lampris incognitus (assembly GCF_029633865.1). Classification (NCBI taxonomy): domain Eukaryota; kingdom Metazoa; phylum Chordata; class Actinopteri; order Lampriformes; family Lampridae; genus Lampris; species Lampris incognitus. Next base: position 33,518,589 of record NC_079213.1, on the reverse strand, counting down.
AAACTGTTGACAGTACGTCTCCAGCTATAAGCATGGTCAACGGCTGGTAACCTTTTGGATGTCCCTTTAAAAAGTTAAAAAAATAAAATAAAAATCACAGACCCGACTGCCACACGCTACTTGTGCAATTGTATGAATCATACTAGGGCACAAAAGAAAATTAATTTTATCTTACCGATTTAGTGCGACCCTTGTTTGTCGTAATATCTGGTATCCACTGCTAGACGTACGACGCCGTTTACATCCACACTGTTGCCAAGAGCAACCGACGCATCTTTCAATGCAGCGGTTTGCTGGTGTCTGACGTTTTCAGGCATGTCTGTAATGTGCCTCTCTACAGTTCTCCCCCTCCCCCCCTTTTCTCCCCAATTGTACTTGGCCAATTACCCCACTCTTCTGAGCCGTCCCAGTCACTGCTCCATCCCCCTCTGCTGATCCGGGGAGGGCTGCAGACTACCACATGCCTCCTCCCATACATGTGGAGTCACCACACTGTCCTCCTCACTGTCACCTGACAGTGAGGAGTTTCACCAGGGGCACGTAGCGCGTGAGAGGATCATGCTTTTCCCCCCAGTTCCCCCTCCCCCCTGAACAGGCGCCCCGACCAACCAGAGGAGGCGCTAGTGCAGCGACCAGGACACACACCCACATCAGGCTTCCCACCTGCAGACACGGCCAAGTGTGTCTGTAGGGACGCCTGACAAAGCCCGAAGTAACACGTGGATTCGAACCAGCGATCCCCGTGTTGGTAGGCAACGGAATAGACCGCTATGCTACCCGGACGCCCCCTGGCCTCTCCACAGTTCTCACAGAAACCGGCGTTTCTCTGGTCCTGTTGAGGATCGCGTCTTTGTTTGGTAACCCGTAACATATGACCTGCGAGCTGCCGCGGAGAGCCTCATCTACATGCTGCCCATCAGAGAAAGGCTCCCCGTGTCTAGCAAGGCACTGTGGGACTCTACAGCGGCCCTCCGTGGCTCGGTTTTGGGCGGCACATCGGGTTGTAAACACGCTGCTTTGCGATGTGGAGTTAATAAGAAATGGCTGGAGGGAAGACCAGATTTTGAGAAAAGAAATAAGAGGTAAAACCTTCACGGTGAGAAAGACGGCATCATGGGTTCACCGTCTCGGGAGCCACGTGGGGCTGCAGAAGAAGAAGCATTTGTGAAAGCGTGAGCAAGGCCGGGGGATGGACGCCTGCGGCCTGTCGGGGCGTCTTCCAGCTCTGGCGTGTCTCGGGTCTCGGGTCGTCTGGGCTGGTGGGATTGTGAGTTGACTCGGGAGCACGGCTCATACGCCGATTTAAAAGCTGTGCTTACATCCTGCTGGAAAACCACCCCTATTTCTAAAACACAGCCCCCCCCCCCAAAAAAAAATCCCTTTTCCACACAAAAGCAATGTGACTACCCAAAATAAGCTGTGTTTAAATCACATAATTGGGGATTGGGCTCACATTGAGAAGACATTAAGGAGCAACGCCTGGTTTTAATATTGAATTGCCCCCTGCCCACCCCACCCCCACCCCCCCTATAGATGACTCAGCAGGAAACACTAACTGTAATTTCCCCCTGTAATGATGCAAGAGGGTATTCTAGAGCCCATTCAGGCTGTTTTTAGGTTTTAGCTACCCCCCCCGTATTATAATCATGTAGAGAGCTTGTCCTACCAATTTAAGACGCTTATTCGATCTTGATAATCCTTTTAATGATCTCAAACAGAGTTCCCACGTGAGCTTATGATCTGCCGAGTTAGCTCCGCAACGCCACATATCAATAAAACCCATTTCCAACTCGTTGTGTACCTCTAATAAGTCCTCGCTGTGGTCGAGCTTAAAATGAGACTCCGTCCCCCCCCCCCCCCCCCATGCCTGAAAAATTATTAACTGTAATGTACGGCAGGAGGCTTCACGCTAGCTGCGAGTGACGTTTCACGGTTATCTGGCGGTGGAGAACTACTGACTGTGGGGTGTGAGGAACGAGGAGCAGCGGTAAAGCAGATTTATTAAGCGCCCGCTGATTGAGAACGCTGAGAACACGTGATGTCACACCCGTGAGAACATGGTTGACGGCTGCTTTGGTGAAGGGTTTAGCTTTTACAGAGAGCCCGATGAGGGAGGAAGTCCTGACTGGAGGCCACGCACAACGAACAGACCGACACGGCAGGTGGACCAGTTGAAAAAACAAGATCTGTTCAGAGAGGCGTAGACAGACGGTCACCCAGACAGCAGCCGGATGCGGGCCACTTCAGGCAGTGATGCGGCACTGGTGGTCTTCTTCTGGCCCTGAAGTGGCCCGCATGTATAATAGCAGATATGGCTCAAATATGTCAGATCACATGTGGGCCTTTTCGGTGAGTGTGTGTGGGTGTGGGTGTGTGTGTCGGCCTTGTCATGGCCTGGCGGCCTGTCCTGGGTGTCTCCCCGCCTGCCGCCCAATGACTGCTGGGATAGGCTCCACCATCCCTGCATCCCCTGTCGGGATAAGCGGCTTGAGTAATGGATGGGTGGATGAATTACTGTTGCTTGGACCTCCGCGGAATTATAGCCGGACCGCCTGTCAAAGAGCTGCAGAGGCTGCAGAGGCTGTCTGCCAGAGATTACAGACGAGGTCAACAACAACAAACCTAAACAAAAGGCTTTGGTGACCGCCCAGAGCAGGGATAGGCAGCATGCTCCAGAAAGGTCCGGTGTGGGTGCAGGTCTTTGGTCCAACCAAGCAGTGACACACCTGATTCTGTTAGTCAACCAATAGTCTTTGCTTTGTAGACTCAGGTGTCTAACTCCTTGGTTGGACCAAAAACCTGCACCCACACCGGACCTTTCTGGACCATGCAGCCCATCCCTGGCCTAGAGGCTCTTTACACGTGGCGTTGGACTGTGTCTTGGCTGATCCCATCACAAGTGGGAAGCTCTGCGTGCAGGTGGGAATGCACCCAATGCGTCCTCAGCGCGTCTTGAGATCCCGTCACTCAGGTCCACATGGGGCGCCGCGTTGGTCCACATTGCAGCTGAAGCGTAAACGCACGTGTCCCGGGCTGCAGTTAAAGGCCACGGTCACCGAGGCCTCTCCTGGGTTTGGGTTAGTTTTATTTTTACCTCGTGTGTTGTGCGTCACAACAAAGCGGGATGGAAATAAAAGAGAAGAAGAAGTACAGGTGGGAGACGGAGTGGTTTATTTTCTTTAAGAGCACTTCAGATTTTGCACGAAAGCATGACGGATTGAAGTGAGGCTGGGGTGAGCTGGGGTATCTGAGGCTGGGGTAGCTGCGGCTGGGGTGTCTGAGGCTGGAGTGAGCTGGGGTGTCTGAGGCTGGGGTATCTGAGGCTGGGGTGAGCTGGGGTATCTGAGGCTGGAGTGAGCTGGGGTGTGCTGGGGTGTCTGGGGCTGGAGTGAGCTGGGGTGTCTGAGGCTGGGGTATCTGAGGCTGGAGTGAGCTGGGGTATCTGAGACTGGAGTGAGCTGGGGTGTCTGAGGCTGGGGTATCTGAGGCTGGAGTGAGCTGGAGTATCTGAGGCTGGAGTGAGCTGGGGTATCTGAGGCTAGGGTATCTGAGGCTGGAGTGAGCTGGGGTATCTGAGGCTGGAGTGAGCTGGGGTATCTGAGGCTGGAGTGAGCTGGGGTGTCTGAGGCTGGGGTGTCTGAGGTATCTGAGGTTGGGGTGAGCTGGGGTATCTGAGGCTGGGGTATCTGAGGCTGGAGTGAGCTGGGGTGTCTGAGGCTGGGGTATCTGAGGCTGGAGTGAGCTGGAGTATCTGAGGCTGGAGTGAGCTGGGGTATCTGAGGCTGGAGTGAGCTGGAGTATCTGAGGCTTGAGTGAGCTGGGGTATCTGAGGGTGGGGTATCTGAGGCTGGGGTGTCTGAGGCTGGGGTGTCTGAGGTATCTGAGGCTGGGGTGAGCTGGGGTGTCTGAGGCTGGGGTGTCTGATTTTGTTTAACGCCTGTTGCCTTGACTCCTCTCTCCTCGTGCTTCTGTACATGCGTACTGGTTTATTTACGTGGGCGTGACGCGTCTGGAGGGTTCGAGATGAAGGCGGACACGGTTTTAGGTGATTAACACCGGCTTTATTTAATAACGTCTTTCATCCGTTCACTCGCACGGGCTGGTGCGCTCTGGTTCCGTTTCCTCTCTCTCTCTCCTTCCAGAGCACGTGGCTCCGCTTTTCTCTGTCTCCGTCAACCCCGTGTTTGGTCCAGGACCCGGCTTCACTGCCGTATATAAGGGCAGGCTGTTAGATTGACACACCTGAGACTCATCACTCATCAGCCTTCCTGTCGCGTCTGCTCTCCCGCAAGCCACGCCCCATTTCGCCACGCCCCCTCTCGCCACTCGCAGCCGAGGTTAAACCACACTCCCTACCACAGTGACGTACGGGTTTATTTACATATAGAGCAGGGGAGATGTGGTCACTCGAGACGCATGTGGTGTCACAGTCTAATACCTGGTGTGAACTGACGTGCTAAGAGCTGTCCACTTGTGGTCGGATCACCCGAGACGCATTTTAATGCCAGGTGTAAACACCCTCCTGGTCAGCTGACGTCCTCGGTTAACTACGTGGTCCTTCAATGCGACCTAGGTCACGAATTCCGCTTCCGGTGTGGGAAGATGGCGGCGCAAATTCACGTTTACAGCGGCCTCCCCCAGTACCGTCCATGCGGTGTCTTTGTCCACGTCTGCGTGTAAGTTTGTCTTCGTTTGATGGCTGGGAGAGCTGGCTCTGGATCGGCTGGGAGAGCTGGCGCTGGATCGGCTGGGATTGCTGGCGCTGGATCGGCTGGGAGAGCTGGCGCTGGATTGGCTGGAGAGCTGGCGCTGGATCGGCTGGGAGAGCCTGGTCTGCTGCGTCCTGTGGGCCCAGGGACCAGGGCCCTGCCCGGAGCTGTGCCCGAAGGGGAAACACCGAGGTCGGTCTGACTGGAGCAGGCTAAGCTAGCTGCTAGCCCATGCAAACCGGCAGTTCCGAGAACAGCGAGGACGAGATATAGTATGTGTTAGCGTGGATATGTGTGTTGTTGTAGTTCTGGTGTGTGTTTGTGTTTGTGTTGCACTGCTGGGGGCCGGGGGACACCATGTTTTGCTTCATCTCATGTGCACAAGTGCATGAAATGAAGCGACAAAGTGTTTCTGATTCTGATGTGCGTTTCCACTTCAAATGCCAAGTGGACAAATGCGTCCCAGACCACCTCCGAATGTGGCCCTGAGTGATCGGATCAGTGAGGAGGACACACTGGGCACGTTCACACCTGTACTTAGAGCCGCCCACTTGGGATCGGATCACCCAGGATGCTTGTTAATGCCAGGTATAAACAGCGTCTTAGCTACCAGGACTTGGAAATGTGGTGATCCTCTCCAGCCTGCACATTCTTTATTCATGTTCCTGTGGTACTTTGAAGGGGCAGGTTTGGACTTGGGTAGAAATGTTCCACATCAGCCTCACTAGAAGCCTGGACGGATTCGTCGAAACCAACACAGAACAAGCTGAAGGGGGGTAACGGCTTCTCCAAGAGGCTCAACTTGGGAGTCTAAGTCCAAAAAAATGACAATATATTGCTAATGAATTACTGAAAAAATTTTTCAACAATAATTTTGAGTTTTAGACCCACTCAAGCAAAAGCAATTAAGATTAATGAGAAACTCAGCCGGGTCTCTGCGGCGGTGTAGTCGTGTTGTGATTTTTTGGGGGCCTTGGCGATGCCACAGGGATAATTAATCATGGCATGTGACAACCACGAGAGCCAATCAAATCGCGAGATGTCTTGCAAAAAAAAATAATTTGTTAAGGAATATATCTTCTTTTTTGTTTTTACCCTATCTGATGCCAAGCAGCATAATAGGTCTCACGTCGTCCGAGACTCATAGCCGGTGTTTCAACAACGATCATTTTGATACGAGACGCTCCCCGCGCCACATGGCGAGATGGAAGTAAAGTGCGGATTGGAAACCCGGGGGACAGATTGATGGAATAATGTCATGGATAGTCTGCCAGTCTGCCTTGCCAGTGCACCATCAAACTGTCTAATGAGTTTCTGAATGGCCAGGGGAGAAGGTTGGGGGGGAGACGGAGGATTTAATAAGACCGCAGACGGCGAAAGGACGGGGGAGAAGAAAGGGAGGAGATGGGACTTTGTTTCACCTTTGTGAACTTCATTATGCAAAATAAGCTGCGTTTGTGATTGCTGGGTCGGTGTTTGTTTCTGCAGATGTGTGTGTGTGTGTGTGTGTGAAGGTTAAGGAAAAGCTAGCGGGGGAATCATTCTGCACAGATACTGCACACTGTGCAGGGCCTGATCAGTACTTGTTTTTGTTTTTTCTTCATGATGTGAATCAGGAAATGATTTTGTATTTTTGACAGTTGGAGCGTTATTAACTTATTGGATTCATTTCTGTGTTTGAATGAGGAGCCAGTCTGCAAATGCATTTCGGCAAGTGGCGTGGTTCTGACATGGGAGGTAAAACTGAACTGTGGAAATGGGGAGTTTGACCCGCAGCACCGTCACCGGCCTCCTCGCCGTGTGAGCTGGGGGTCGCCAGTGTTGCAGCAACGCCGTTATTCAGGTCTGCTCAAGGCTCCTTGTGTTTGCGAGACCTTTGTGTCGGGGGGTGTAGGCAGGATGCGGTTGTTAGTCGTTTGCAGTGTGTTTCGGCCGCTGAGGGGCGTCTGGTCTGCTGATGGTCTGGACTCGCCGTTGTTCCAGAAAGTAGGAGGCGAGCACATTAAGGTGTCGCCTCCTGTTTGACGTTTTAACTGGCGAGGACGTCTTTGCTTGGCTGGCGCTCTCAGCTGAGGCCCGGGTCACTTAAAGCGTCAGCCAGCTTCTAACTGGATTTTGAAATGCTGGCCATCTGATTAGCCACAGCAACGCTCTTATGAAGTACATAAAACCGTTAAGTGGTGGCCAGCGGTTTAACCCCTCAATACTCCTTGTAAACCAAGTTTCAGACTTTGCTACATGCTACATGCTACATGCTACATGCCATCTAAATGCCCATTGTATTCTATTCATATATATATGTGTGTGTGTGTGTGTGTGTGTGTGTGTGTGTGTGTGTGTGTGTGTGTATACGTGTATGTATGTATGTATGTATATATAAATGGGTGTGTGTGTGTGTGTGTGTATGTATGTATGTATGTATGTATATATAAATGGGTGTGTGTGTGTATGTATGTATGTATATATATATATATAAATGTGTGTATATATACATGTATGTATGTATGTATGTATGTATGTATAGAAATGTGTGTGTATATACGTGTGTGTGTGTGTGTATGTATGTATGTATGTATGTATATAAATGTGTGTGTATGTATATATACATGTGTGTGTGTATGTATGTATGTATGTATGTGTGTGTGTGTGTGTGTGTGTGTGTGTGTGTATATGTGTGCGTATGTATAAATGTGTGTGTGTGTATATACGTGTATGTATGTATCTATATATAAATAGGTGTGTGTATGTATGTATGTATGTATGTATGTATGTATATACTATATATATATAAATGTGTGTGTATATATACATGTGTGTGTGTGTGTGTATGTATGTATGTATATATAGAAATGTGTGTATATATAGAAATGTGTGTATATATACATGTGTGTGTGTGTGTGTGTGTGTGTGTGTGTGTATGTATGTATGTATGTATGTATGTATGTATGTATGTATGTATGTATGTATGTATGTATGTATATACATGCGTGTGTATGTATATATACATGTGTGTATGTATGTATGTATGTATGTATATATGTGTGTGTATATATATGTGTGCGTATGTATAAATGTGTGTGTGTGTGTGTGTGTGTGTATGTATATATATATATATATATATATATATATATATATATATATATATATGCCTATTGTATTCTAAATGCCTGTGCTAAATGCCGTGTGTTCGAAACTGGAAGTAAGGAGACAATGGGGTTTTCTTACTATTAGCGGAACTGTGAACAAGCCGTTTCCAGTCAGTCCACACAGACCTTGATGACATATTGTGAGTTTAGGCAGATCATACAGACAATGGAGTTGTTGTCACGGACGACCCTTCCTGTTCCTGTCGTTGTCAAGACGACTCCGACGCGGTAGAAAGTGCCGTGGTTCGGCCTACAGGTCAACGTGTGTGATGGATAATGGTGGTGTCTCAGTTTACACCGAAGGGAACTTGCTGTGTAACTTTCTGCACAACATCAAAGGAGGCTGAATCAGTTCATCTGGATACAACGTTTATTGATACAAACATTGTATCCAGATGAACTGATTCAACCTCCTTTGATGTTCTTACCTGGATTATTGAACATGCGTCAAGACTTCCTGTACAACAAACATGCGGTTCTTCTGACCCAGTTGTTGGCCTTTCTTTCTCCAAACTAGAAAACCCATTCCAGTGTGACAATGTCACCCGCCACTTATCTTGAGTTAGCATTTTGCTGACTGCAAAAGAGCCCCCCCCCTCCTTTGTCTACGAATTGTACTTGGCCAATTACACCTCTCCTCCGAGTCGTCCCAGTCGCTGCTCCACCCCCTCTGCCGATCCGGGGAGGGCTGCAGACTACCACGTCTCCTCCAATCCATGTGGAGTCGCCAGCCACTTCTTTTCACCTGACAGTGAGGAGTTTCACCAGGGGGACGGAGCACATGGGAGGATCACGCTACCCTCCCCCCCCCGAACAGGCGCCCCGACCGACCAGAGGAGGCGCTAGTGCAGCGACCAGGGCACATACCCATATCCAACTTCCCTCCCGCAGACACGGCCAATTGTGTCTGTAGGGACGCCCGAGCAAGCCGGAGTTAACACGGGGATTCGAACCGGCGACCCCCTTGTTAGTAGGCAATGGAATAGACCGCCACGCCACCCGGATGCCCACAAACGAGAACATTTTAAGTCATGTTCTTGTTTCTTGAAAGTGTCTGGGTAGCATAGCGGTCTATTCTCTTGCCTACCAACACAGGGGTCGCCGGTTCGAATCCCCGTGTTACCGCCGGCTTGGTCGGGTGCCCCTACAGGCACAATTGGCCGTGTCTGCGGGAGGGAAGCTGGATGTGGGTATATGTCCTGGTCGCTGCACTAGCGCCTCCTCTGGTCGGTCGGGGCGCCTGTTCAGGGGGGAGGGGGAACTGGGGGTCACCGCGTGATCCTCCCACGCGCTACGTCCCCCTGGTGAAACTCCTCACTGTCAGGTGAAAAGAAGCGGCTGGCGACTCCACATGTATGGGAGGAGGCATGTGGTAGTCTGCAGCCCTCCCCGGATCGGCAGAGAGGGTGGAGCAGCAGCGACTGGGACGGCTCAGAAAAGTGGGGTAATTGGACAGGTACAAGGGAAGGGGGGGGATACAGAGAAAGTGACCTTTATACACAAGGGGAATGGAGCCTCTTTTTAAGGTGTCTGTTTTTCCCTTTCTTTCTCATTGTATTCTCCTCCTCCGCTTCTGTCTTGTAACGTGTGGTAGCTGCAGGGAATCATGGTTACTGTAGTTTACAGACAAAGCTTTTGTCCTTTCTTTTTTCTGGCACGATATTCACTGGACCCTTTACTTGCTCGGAGAGTAAAACTACATTAAGATGAAGTGCTGTTGTGGGGTTCTGACACGCCCGTGATAAATTCGAAGCCAGACTTTACTCGGATGACGGCTAATGGACTTCAGGGGGCTTGCCAGATATAACATTACATCATTACATGGCAAACCCTGGGGAGGGGAGGGGAGGGGGTCTCGTTTCTACTTCCCAGCCCAGACATCTTACTCGCGGTGTTGCCTTGTGGCGGAGCGCTTATGTCCCGCGCGTCAGAGTCCGGTTCAGGATGTCTAGTTATGTCAGAAGGCATTCTGGGAAAGCCCCGGGCTGGAGGTGTGTGTGGCTGTGGCGTGATGGACGAGGAGCGAATTCACCGCCAAGCGTTTCCACACCTCTTTGTCACTGCCAGGCACAGATGGACTCTGCTGTATCCCCTTTTTGTTTCTCCCCCCCCTCTTTCATTATTTATTTATCTATCTCTCCATCTCCATAAAAGGCAAGTTTTGCATGACTCGGGGATGGCGTAGTAGCGAGTAATGAAGAACAGATTACCCTCCTCTTCACTCCGCCGGGCTCGGGGCTGTGTCGTGTTATGCAACCCATATAAGCCCAGACACAAGCACTTGTCCAGATCTGTCGTGAGCTGTTGAAGGATCCAGATCTGGATTCCTTTCATGGCCGCTTTTGAGCTCCTCGCCCTTCCTTTCAGCCCGTCTCTTGTCTTTCTGCTTATCTCGCTGTCTCAGTCTCGCTCGGGATTATGGGATGTCCTTTTCTGGATGGCGATGACACCGTGATTTGTGACGGCAGGAGCGTAGCGAGGAGGTGAATGGCCCACGTGCTTTCAGACTGTCGTCAGCTTTGCTGTCGAGACTGTCAGGCGTGGTGTTTGTATGGCGGTTTCGCTCTTCCGGCGTCTGACTGTTGCGGTTGCAGGCATGGAAGCCGTTTTGAAACCCACTTCACTCCCAGCGTACCTGTTTCCCCTCGCACACTGAAGTTTTAGGACGTGACTTCAAGCAGGCATTTTGATGAGAGGCTTTCAGTTCCTGCATGAAAACCTTTCAAGATCATTTTATTCCCTTATTTATGCCCCCCCCCCCGAGGCACGAGGCCAAGATGCAAACTATGCAGACACGTTCCCCGGAAGATGGGAAATGGGAAATTTTGGGGAGTTTCTGAATTATTACTGAGCACATATGTTTTGCCACAGTTCAGCAATGCCCATTTCTATGTTTTCAATAGCAGTAAGTCATGTTGTACTACATGCATTCTGCACTTCAAACGTGTCAGTTTAGTGAGGATTCATCCCTCGTTCACCGTGACGACCCTGCCATACTCTTCCTCCAAACACCCTCCAAACAAAACACACCGAGCGCCAGATAAGGATTCATTAATTCTCATAAATCTATTCTTTTTTTGGGCTGGGGGGTTCCCCACTCTTCCGAGCCATCCTGGTCGTTGCTCCACCCCCTCTGCCGATCCGGGGGGAGGTGGGGAGGGCTGCAGACTACCACATGCCTCCTCCGATACATGTGGAGTCACCAGCCGCTTCTTTTCACCTGACAGTGAGGAGTTTCACCAGGGGGACGTAGCGCATGGGTGGATCACGTTATTCCCCCCTGAACAGGCGCCCCGACCGACCAGAGGAGGCGCTAGTGCAGCTACCAGGACACATACCCACATGCGGCTTCCCACCCGCAGACTCGGCCAATTGTGTCTGTGGGGACCCCTGACCAAGCCGGAGATAACACGGGGATTCGAACCAGCGATCCCCGTGTTAGGAGGCAACGGAATAGACCGCCACGCTACCCGGACGCCCTATGAATCTGTTCTTATTAATTTCGTACCTCGCTCATACCTCTGTGAGTTGGCTGTTTTATTGCTGTGTGGCCTTTGCATCTCTTGTGTGCCAGGGAGATATTTTGCTGTGTTCTGTTTGGCTGTGTGTATCGTGGGGTGGATGGGGTGCTCAAATATACTTTCATCATGGGTGTTTTATTACCCATGACTCATTGTGGGGCCTTTCTGAGGCACACCCGGCAGTGCTGAAAGTGAGCTCTGCAGAAAGCGGTGGTGTGGTTCCCACCCGGCATACAACTGCTCTGCGGTGATGGTTATCTCAGTAGAGGAACGCTCCTCCTCTGAGCGGTCAGTAGCTCGCTGTTTTGACTGCAGTCGTCGTATCTCAGGAATGGATCTTCTCCCGTGTTTTTCCAAGGAGCTCAGGAGGGTCACCGGTGGTCCTTGTTTATGTAATCTGACATCCATAGGCCTTCCTGCCCCCACGTAGGACTTGTTTGTCCTGTAAGGACACGATCGTGTGGAGATCCTCATCACAGTGAACATTTAATTACTCTCTGATTGTATGGTGTGTATTGTTTCATTGGGATAAATGGAACGTTTGGAAATAATCCCCGACATTCCACTGGAAGTCACTGGGAACTTTGCTTTTGCAGTTTTCCCTACTTCGCCTTAGGTTTACCCTTGGCTTAATGTCTGGTGGAATGATAATGACTGTCGTTATCTGAGAATCCTCCCAGGGCGGAAGGGGACTTTTAGTAGTCGATGGTTCTGACTGGATTGTGCAGTGTGTGTTGTTAAGAGCCAGGCCCTCCGATGGAGGAAATGGTCAGTTGTCTTTTATGATCTACAAGCATTTCAACACCTTTTATAGCTGTTCCCAGTGTTGGGAAAGTTAATTTTGAAATGTAAAGGGTTACAAGTTACCCTGTTAAAAATATAACGAGGACTGAAACTATTTTAATTACTTCATCAAAGTAATTGGTAATAAAATAAAATTAATTAAAGTAAAAGTAATCAAATGTAACTTCTTACATTTGATTACGTGTTTGCCCCCCCCCCTTTTCTCCGAATCGTACCTGTCTAATAACCCCACTCTTCCGAGCCATCCCGGTCGCTGCTCCAACCCCCTCTGTTGATCCGGGGAGGGCTGCAGACTACCACATGCCTCCTCCCATACATGTGGAGTCACCAGCCACTTCTTTTCACCTGACAGTGAGGAGTTTCACCGGGGGGATGTAGTGCGTGGGAGGATCACACTATTCCCCCCAGTTCCCCCTCCCCCCTGAACATGCGCCCCGACCGACCAGAGGAGGTGCTAGTGCAGAGACAAGGACACATACCCACATCTGGCTTCCCACCCACAGACACGGCCAATTGTGTCTGTAGGGACGCCCGGCCAAGCCGGAGGCAACACGGGGATTCGAACCGGCGATCCCTGTGTTGGTATGAAATAGACCGCAACGCCACCCGGAGGCCCCTCACACCCGCCATTTAAATATAATGTGATCGAAATGAACAAAGTGGTTCAGTGCTGAGGTTTCTAAGTACACCATGTCTATAAATTCCTTAGAGCCTGTTGACAGAGGTGGCGCCCTGACAAAACAATGGTGTCTAAATGTGGACGTAACAAGCCTCGATTGAGACTGATGGGTTCTTGGGTGGCATGGTGGCCCAGTGTTTAGCGCTGTTCCCTCGCAAGAGAAGGTCCCGGGTTCGAACACCAGGGTTGTCTGAGCTCGGGGGTCATCCCAGGTCATCCTCTGTGTGGCGTTTGCATGTTAGGGTTACTACTCCCGTCTACTCCCGTAGTAACCCCACATGTTAGGGTTACTACTCCCGTCTGTGCCCCTGACTGAGGCATGGCAGGACGAACCGGAGTTGGTCCCCGGGTGCTGCACGGCAGCTGCCCACTGTTGCTGACGGCACAGCTAGGATGGGTTAAATGCAGAGGGTAATTTCCCTACGGGGATCAATAAAGTATCTCAGAATTCCCAGCATTGACTCAGCCAGGCCCGTACAACCTCTATTACGTGGACTTCTTTTCCTGGCTGGACCCCTACTGTGTTTCTTGACTCCACATTGTCTCTGCTCCTCCCCCGTAGTGTCGTTACATGGAAGCAGGAAAAATATTTGATAAAAATCTGAGGGAATGAAACAAATCCAGGGTGTGCGTATGGGCGCAGAAACTCCGGCCGCCTGTGCTGTCTGCACTGCTGCTGCTGCTTTATCGGGTGGCGTGCTCCCTTGTTTATCATCTCTTCCCCATTTCTCTCTCCCGGGTTCATGCACATCCATCATTAGAAGATACGCATCACTTTGCCCGGTGAGCCACCTCTGTCAGTGGGTGTGTTTCTCTGTATCCCCCCCGACATCAGTCATCTGGTTGCATCGCAGAGAAGGTTGTGGGTCCTTCGGTGTCGCACACGTACACACCGATGCCCTTGGGCAGTAGGTGGCTGGGACGCGGGACAGATGCACAAACTCCGCGCGACATGATTGAATACACTTGGCTGAAAACAAGTCATTTAACTCAACTTGTGTGCACAGACGGACAGACACACATAGGCAAACATACTTGCGTACACAAGCACAAGCAGCATTCCCATCTCTGTGTGAGATGACGGTGCCGCGTCTGGCCCCGGTCTGAGCTCTTCAAAGGGCTCCTATAAAAAACCTGTGGATCTTAATCGGATGAGGAGTGTCTGCCTTGCAAGAGTCCGCTCAGACTCTCCTCTGTAATTAACTTCCACCTACATCCGTCCTACCCACCACCACCACGTGGAGAGCTGGGTGCACGGGAGGAGGCTTGTTGGCTGCATTTTTCTCTGTGTGTACTCTGATGTTACTGTTGTCTTTATGCGCGAGTGTTTTTATCTCACATGCTGTGGCTAATGCTGGATGCTAGCATTTTTTCCCACTTGTTCTCCCCAGTTGCATTTTGGCCAATTACCCCACTCTTCCGACTCGTCCCGGTCATTCCCCCTCTGCTGATCCAGGGAGGGCTGCAGACTACCACATGCCTGTCACCAGCCAATTCTTTTCACCTGACAGCGAGGAGTTTCACCAGGGGGACGTAGCGTGTGGGAGGATCACGCTATTCCCCCCAGTTCCCCCCCCAAACAGGCACCCCGGCCGACCAGAGGAGGCGCTAGTGCAGAGACCAGGACACATACTCACATCCGGCTTCCCACCCGCAAACACAGCCAATTGTGTCTGTAGGGATGCCCGACCAAGCCTGAGGTAACATGGGGATTCGAACCGGAGATCCCCGTGTTGGTAGGCAACGGAATAGACCGCCGCGCCACCCGGACGCCCCGATGCTAGCATTTTAAAATGGTGCTAATCAAACGTGTGTGTGTGTGTGTGTGTGTGTGTGTGTGTGTGTGTGTGTGTGCGTGCGTGCATGGTTGGGATGTGGTGGCTGGGCGGGTTGCAGAGCATGTGTGGTACTCTTGCAGTTGTTTACTGTACGTGTTGTGTGTTCATGTGAGTTTGCAGCGTTGCTGTTTTCCTCTCCCGTGCTGCAGCAAGTCCTGCTTTTGATGCTCTCCATTGAATTTGAAAGGAAGCCCCGTGTCTGCAAAGCCTCCACCACAGGCACAGACCCGTGTGTGTGTGTGTGTGTGTGTGTGTGTGTGTGTGTGTGTGTGTGAGAGAGTGTGCTCGTTCATGCAAAAATCCTTTATGCATCACAGTGGATTAAGCGCACACTTTGAGCAGCACAAGTGTTGTTGTGAAGGTGAGAGTCGGAGAGAGGAAGACGGTGAGAGAGGGGGGCAGAGCGAACGAGCACCACAAAAGAAGGGAAGGAGAATGAAAGGAGCGGTTCACGCAGATCGGAGCGAAGGAGACGGGTGCGGCGGTCGTACGACGAGAAAAGAGAAAGGGAGAAAAGGGAAAGAAGGTACTGATTCTAAAATGTAATAAATCGGGGAGATATTTGTTACCCAAAGTTCAGAAACAGGTCATCGAAATGTGTATTTTTTGATGCAATGTTCTCATGATACTTTTTAGCAATGAGATTATCCCATCCAGTGGCAGCTGGTGCTAAAAAAAAATTGGGGGGGGGGGCGCAATGTACCTTGGAGCAGCAACCCTGACAGTTGCTTTAATGTCCACACAGTCACAGAGTTATGAAGAAGGACAATGTGGCCTATAGATTTGATCAGGGTTGATAGACGGTGGATGATTGACAGTCGAGACGAGGCGTCGTGGCGGGTGTGAACATGATTGACAGCCACGAGAATTGTCCAATCTCATTAGATCAAAACACATTAACACAATACCAATTCACTGCCAATAAAAGTGGGCGTGTCTGGGGCAGCACAGAACTGCGCACCCTGGAAAATCTGAAGAAACCAATCAGACAGCAGCCTCAGTTCACTTGCTCGCCACAAGTCTGAGGTATGGTATGAGGTAAGGTATGGCCGGTGCCCCTCACCCAGGAAGTATATGTATTCAGACAGGAAGTATATGTATTCAGACAGGAACTAACCCAACACCATTTGAAGCAGTATTTAATGCTGCTGACAGACTGAAAAACACTTTTAGTCCATCATTATTTACATGATACGACTAAATAATGGAGTAGATTTTCATCTCTTGATGTTTGAAGGGGGCTGCGCCCCGTACTGGCCAGCCGCCACTGGTCCCGTCCTGTGTTAGTTTTTCCACCGAAGCCTAGTCTTTGAACAGAGGCCCGAGTCACTCGGGGAAGCGTTTTTCTCTGGAAAGAGAGAAAATAACGTGGAATGCGAGGAGAGAGGCAAAACAGGAAGCGCTTCACTTCTAATTGGTCGACCGATAACCATTAGTCTGCTGCTCCCTCAGTGCCAAAGAAGACTGATCGAGAGAACAAAGAACGCACACACACACACACACGCACACGCAGGGAAGGTATGTGCTAATAACTTTGATTTAATGAGTGCGGGAGAGTTGCATTTGTTCTGTTTCCTTCAGAGGCCGTCTCGTTTGGGAGTTTATCGTCTCGGAGGTGTTAATGTGCATTAGCAGCTCGTGAGTTGTGCTGCGCATGGTTCTCCTTTACTGTTGGACCTGCACGGAGGCGGTTTCGGCCTTGTTTGGGAGCCGCTAGAGCGTCTCGGGTGGGTCGTGACGTGGATTCTCCCCAGTTCATATCGGACTAAAGGAAGCTTCTGGAGATCCCCCCCCCCCAGATGTTTAGTTTCCTACAAGTCCTCCAACCCGTACGACCACTTATAGGTCGTATGCCCTCTAATACGACCCACAAGAGCATTTCCTAAATTAGCGCCCCTACCGGCGGCAGGAGGTATGCCACAGATCCTTTTCGCCTCTGTGCATTGTGGGTTTTTATGTAATTTTTGGCATCCTTTTCACAACGCGTCATACACAGGCTAATGAAGGTGACTGGTCAGTAAATAGCGATTAAAACAACGTCAGAACAACAGAATATGTAGTCAGTGTGTTTTTCTGTTGTTTCGTCGTCTAGTGTAGCCACTAAGATTGCTATTGGCAGCACGACCGCTAGAGGTCGCTTAACTTTAAAACGTAACTACAGGTGGTCATAAGCTATGTGTACAAAGGAGCTGTGGGGTCGTTTGTGGGTGGGGGACAGTCTCTTTGTTTTGGGCGTGAAAGCCACACTGCCCTGCAGACGAGTCGACAGGAGCCGTCCCCGTAGAGACACGCTTGTACGCTTGTCTGTGCGTTACAGTCATTGATGTTTCCCCCTCGGCTTTCTGTGGTCAGGACTCGGATCGCCGAGTGCAGACTTATTATCCGGCGCTGTGCTTCTATGAGCCAACAGAAAAGGTCCTTATGTCCACTGTCCAAGTGCGTCCAGCCAAGATGAGTTTCTGCACAGCCGTTGTTAGAGTCTGGGGTGGATAATGTAATGACATTTGTGCAAGTTTGACTTCACAGTAACCCTCGGTGTACTATCTATACCTCGGTCCGTCTGTTGTATGCACGGGTTAAAACGAACCAGCAGGGGGCGTCCGGGTGGCGGAGCGGTCTATTCTGTTGACTACCAACACGGGGATCGCCGGTTCGAATCCCCTTGTTACCTCCGGCTTGGTCGGGCGTCCCTACAGACACAATTGGCCGTGTCTGCGGGTGGGAAGCCGCATATGGGTATGTGTCCTGGTCGCTGCACTAGCGCCTCCTCTGGTCGGTCGGGGCGAACTGGGGGGAAATAGCGTGATCCTCCCACGTGCTACGTCCCCCTGGTGAAACTCCTCACTGTCAGGTGAAAAGAAGCGGCTGGTGACTCCACATGTATGGGGGGGGGCATGTGGTAGTCTGCAGCCCTCCCCGGATCAGCAGAGGGGGTGGAGCAGAGACCAGGACAACTTGGAAAACAGGGTAATTGGCCAGGAACAATTGGGGGGGAAAAGGGGGAAAATTCCACAACAAAAAAAAGGCCCAGCGGGGGAGCACTAATCTAATATACAGATTTCCTTTTCCGAGTCCCTGTCTTTTCACGGGCTGCACATAAGATATTTTACATGAGAACGTGTTGCCCCCCCCATACCCCCCCCCCCGTGCTGACGTGCTCGCCAGCGGTCCTGTCAGGGTTTAGTCTGGCAGCAGTGCCTCACACCGCGGTAACGGTGTGAATGTCGTTAAAAAGCTGAGTGTCTGAGGAGCCACAGCTCATGGCAGCGTCGGTGCTTCAGGTCTCCTTCAGAGCTGCAGATCTCAGACCAGGACCGGCCCGTAGACCCGCTGCCCCGCATCCACCCCCCCCCCCGCCTGATGTAGAGGTTTCTCTGCACGTTGGAGTCTTCCCAGCTCTCTCTCTCTCTCTCTCTCTCCCCATCTCTGTCCCCCTCTCTCTCCCCCCACTACAAGTCTCTGTCTTTCTCTCTCTCTCTCCCCCTCTCTCTCCCCCCAATATAAGTCTCTATGTCTTTCTCTCTCTCTCTGTCTCTGTCCCCCCCCCCCCCCACTATTTCTCTCTCTCTCTCTCTCTCTCTCTCTCTCTCTCTCTCTCTCTCTCTCTCTCTCTCTCTCTCTCTCTCTCTCTCTCTCTCTCTCTCTCTTTCTCACTCGTTCTCTCTCCCCCATCCCCATCCCGTGTGCCTGTGTGTTTTTGTGTGTGCATGCGTAGTAGTAGTTGTGTGTGTTTGTGTGTGTGTAGTAGTTTGTGTGTGTGTGTGTGCTTTTGTGTGTGCATGCGTAGTAGTTGTGTTTGTGTGTGTGTAGTAGTTGTGTGTGTGAGTGTGTATGCGTAGTAGTAGTTGTGTGTGTGTGTTTGTGTGTGTGTAGTAGTTGTGTGTGTGTATGTGTGTAGTAGTTGTGTGTGCATGTAGTAGTAGTTGAATAGCTGTGTGTGTGTGTGTGTGTGTGTGTGTGTGTGTGTGTGTGTGTGTGTGTTCGGTTGCTTGCGTATGCACAGAAATATCTGTTTGATCATCCAAAGATGTGTTACAGCGTCAGTGGGTGTTTAGTGGGAATGTTGATTTGTGTGTGTGTGTATGTGTGTGTGTGTGCGTGTGTGTGTGCGTGTGCGTGTGTGTGTCCGTGTGCGCATTAGTGCTGATCTGAAAAGACGCCGAGTGTCAAGAGTATCATGAAATACTCCGGAGGGCAAGACTCCTGGGCTGCAAATCACATCAGAGCAGCGTGGCTTATCACATTCACCACTCACCTCCTCCACCACCCACCTCCTCCACCACCCACAAGCCCTCCGTCAGGAGGCGTGCAGCACCAGTGTGTGTGTATGGGGTGGAAGTGATATTGGGCTTGGCACACCTCTTTTCCTTCGTGAACAGTCTTCAATGTCTGCATACCCCCCCCCCCCCCAGGCTGCTGTATTGTGTTTCATCTCTGGCATCCCCTCAGCTGCAGGGTGGAGTTTCTCTTCCCTTCACTTCTGTTCCTTAGTTTACTCCCCCCCCTCTCTCCCCCCTCTCCCTCTCTCTCTCCCTCCCTCCCTCTCTCTCTCTCTCCTCCTCTTTCTCTCCTCTGTCTTTCGCTCTTCTCTCTCTTGCTCTCTCTTCTGTCTCTCACTCTCTCTTCTCTCTCACTCTCCTTTCTCTCTCACTCTCTTTCTCTATCTGTCTTGCTCTCTCTGTCTCTCTCTCCCCCTCTCTCTGTCACTCTCTCTGTCTCTCATTGCACCCCCCCTCTCTCGCTGTCTTCTCTCTTTCTCTTTTCTCTCCTCTCTCTCCTGTCTTTCTCTCTCTCCTCTCTCTCACTCTCTCTCCTCTCTCTGTTTTCTCTCCTCTCTCTCTGTCTCTCTCTATCTCCCCATCTGTCATGTGATATGGGGATCTATAATACGGGGGGGGGTCATTTCCAAGAAAGCTGGTGTTTACCCGTTTTTAGCTAATATGCAGAAACACATCTGTTCTTCAGTACATACACTGTGTGCGTTTCAGTACCCATCCATCCATTCAGTCAGACCTTCCTCACCGCTCCTGTCTTCCTCCCTCTATTATCTATCTTTGTCTCCCCTCATCCCCTCCCAGCAGTCTAAGCTATCCCTCCATCTCCCCTCTTGCTCTTCATCCCCATTATAGCTAAATATGCTAGGGAACCACCTCGCTTCACAAAACCTGATGGTTCCTACAGATGGTGGGTCACGTGACCGCAGTTTGCTTTATTAAGCAGACGGGCACAGGAGGACGTGCTTACCGTTGGACTGAGTGTCGGACTGCACAGAAAGACCTGAACAACTTTGTAGGTCTCATGATTTGGAGGTGCTGGGTGTGGTGGTTTCGGTACATCCAGTCCTGGTGGACGCAGCCGGTTGATGAAAGAGGCCAAAAGAAGAATGCTGGGACTCATGAAAGCCAGCAGACGGGCCACAAGCAGCCGAACAATGGTGCAGTGACACAGCGGTGTGCAGAGCCCGAATACACACCGTGTCGGACCTTGACACAGATCGGCTGTAGCAGCCGAGCCGCTACAGGTGCCACTGCTGTCCGGTCAAAACAAAACGTAGCAGCTCCACAACGGCCGTCCACTACCAACACTTGACAACTCCTCTTTCAGCTTGTTCCCTCTTTCTCAGGGGTCGCCACAGTGGATTTTACAGTTTCCATCAGTACTCTGTGAGGGCACAGCACTGACGGTGGTCGTTGTCAGCCCAGGCATTGACCGATCCGGCATGGAGCCTCGACCGATCCGGTACGGTCTCGTCAATCCGCATACTGATTTGGTAAAGTTTTCGGATACCCTTCCTGACACAACCACGAACCCTGTGGACGGGGGCATCCCAGCAGTCAATGGACTTGCCCCCATGCCTGTCGCCGGTAATGCTTGACAACTGAGGAGTGGAAAAACATCGGCCAGTCCAACAAATCCCAGTTCCCTTTGCATCATGCTGGTGGAAGACTGGTGGTTTGGCATAAACAGCATGAGACGATGAACCCATCCTGCCCGGTGTCCTCGGTTCAAGCTGGTGGCGATGGTGTCACGGTGGTTGGGATGTTTTCCCGGCTCTCGTCAGATCCATTGATAGCACTTGAGCGATGTTTGAATGAGGGTACTCGACCATTGCTGCGGATCGTGTGCATCCCTTGCTCTCGGATACTTCCGGCAGGATCGTGCAGCTTTTCACAGCACGTATCGTGTCGGGATGGTCCGAGGGGCATGACTGCGGGTTCAGTTCACACGAGTGTCCTGCACAGTCCCCAGAACCCAACCCAGCAGAGCGTCTTTGGGATGTGCTGAAATCAGCCGTTGGCAGGAAAAAGTACCACCATCCAACCAACATCCTTATGGAACATGTCCGCCATCTTGAATTCATGCCCTGAAGAATTCAGGCTGTTTTTAGGGCCTGGGTTGGACCGGACCTGATGCTAGATGGGTGTATTTAATAAACTGAGCAGCAGTGTGTGTAGCAGTCAGCGCTTATCTTTCCCTTCCAACTCTGTTTCCTTACCTTTGTTTTACAAAACACCCGCGTCTCCGTTTTACCCTCCTTCCTACGCTGACGCCCCAGTTCTGAGGACATGCATCTTGAGCATGTCTTTGCTCTTGCATTGTGTGTCCTTCCTCTTCTGTCCCGTCTTCCTTCCATCTGTGTTCCCATCCAACCTCTGTTTCTGACTGTGTATCTCCGTCTGTGCCTCTGCCGCTCTCTCCTTTGCGGACTCTCGACCTCCATCTCCCGCGAGTCGTGTGTTTTCAGAGGGTTGATCTTGTAGCTCGATCTGCTTTATCTTTCAGTTTGTCCTTAACACAAACCTCCGTACCTCCTTCCCTCTACTCCTTCATCCCTCCCACCAACCGTTCCTCTATCGCCTCTGACCATAAGCCCCACCCAGTAAGTCTGAGGCCTGCTTCAGACTTTGTGGGCATGGATGGATGCAGGCGTGGTTATTAGTGCTAATGGGCTGTTAGCATTTGTGGTTCCTGCATTTTAATGATGGTAGCCGAGTTGCAAAATTCATTATGGTGATGGGGGTGACTTTGACTATCCAAACTAATCGAAAAGGCCCCCGTGCCGCCCCACGGTGGCCCAGTGCTCAGCGCTGTTGCCTCCCAGCAAGAAGGTCCTGGGTTCGAACCCCAGGCCGTCCCAGGTCCTTTCTGTGTGGAGTTTGCATGTTCTCCCCGTGTCTGCATGGGTTTCCTCCGGGTGCTCCGGTTTCCTCCCACCATCAAAAAGACATGCATGTTAGGGTTAATACTTCTGCCCGTGCCCCTGAGCAAGGCAGTGGAAAGAAGAACTGGAGTTGGTCCCCGGGAGCTTCAGCTGCCCACTGCTCCTCTACAGCAGGACGGGTTAAATCTAGAGAACACGTCTCATTATAACCTGGACAAAGACAAAATAAAGCGGCTTCCTCCTTCTTCTTTCTTTCTTTCTTTCTTTCTTTCTTTCTTTCTTTCTTTCTTTCTTTCTTTCTTTCTTTCAAAACCAGCCTGACCAGAATCCGCTAGTGACTTCCAGTGTTTACCCTCCCAACTGCTCTGTTAGTGGGTGGGGGTGTGACATAGACGGGGTGAAATGGGGTCATGGACCGTAGTCAGCTTTACTGTGGAAATCTCCTTCGCTGTCAGGTGTAAACCCTGCATCTTGGAAGGAGCTAGCTTTCCAGGGAAGGGAAAAAATTCACCGTTTTACAAGCAGACATGACATTCCCACATGCTTTGTAACGCACCACTTGTGTAGGAACCACGAGGCATCAGCCAGCCTCAAATGTAGTGAAAATCGCCACACTTACGGACCGGTGGTTTTGGCCTGACGGCGATGTTATGCTCTTTGAAGAGAATCTGAAAACCTGAGTAGTGTCATCCCACGACGGGTCACATTTCACCTCGGAGCTTTCAGTCCTGTTGACCGTTAAGCAACCTGTGGTGAAAACCAACCCTGAACGTGGTCTCTGAGTTACAGGACAGCACCCATTGTGATGCAGTCATCGCCGCAAACACCAGACGGTGTGTCAGCAGAGCCGCACCTCCCCTGCATGCATTCATAAGGTCCATTAAACGTTAATGCTGCGTTGTGTGTTTGATCACATCCACTTCAATTACCGTCTGGAAAACGTCAGATTGCTGCCTTGACATCCGTCCTGCACGATATGTTATTGCTCAGGTCTCGTGACTATCACTATATATATAGTGTTTTTTTCCAAAACCGTCAGTGGTGTTGAGTGCTCGACTATGAGGAGTGGAATATCAACACGGATGCAGGGGAAAAGATTGTAATGCATAGCAGCACAGGTCTGTCTCGTGCATCTATAATCTTTATTAAAATCTTTTTTCCTGTATCCGTGTTGCTATTCCGCTCCTCATTAGTCGAGCACTCAACGCCATTGACAGTTTTGGAAAAAAATGCTATATATATATATATATATATATATATAAATTGCCGGGTGGTGCAGTGGTTAGCGTAGCCGCCTCACAGGAAGAAGGTTCTGGGTTCGTGCCCCGGGGTAGTTCAACCTTGGGGGTCGTCCCGGGTCGTCCTCTGTGTGGAGTTTGCATGTTCTCCCCGTGTCTGCGTGGGTTTCCTCCTGGTGCTCCGGTTTCCTCCCACAGTCCAAAGACATGTAGGTCAGGTGACTCGGCCGTACTTAATTGTCCCTGTGTGTGTGTGTGTCAGCCCTGTGTGGTGGCCCGGCGGTCTGTCCAGGGTGTCTCCCCGCCTGCCGCCCAATGACTGCAGGGATAGGCTCCAGCATCCCCACGACCCTGAGAGCAGGAGAAGCAGTTTGGATAATGGATGTATATATATATATATATTTAGGACACACAGAGGGGATATATATATATATATGTGTGTGTGTTTGTGTGTGTGTGTATATATATATATATATATATATATATATATACACACTCACTGGCCACTTTATTAGGTACACCTTGCTAGTACCGGGTTGGACCCCCTTTTGCCTTCAGAACTGCCTTAATCCTTCGTGGCATAGATTCAACAAGGTACTGGAAACATTCCTCAGAGAGTTTGGTCCATATTGACATGATAGCATCACGCAGTTGCTGCAGATTTGTCGGCTGCACATCCATGATGCGAATCTCCCGGTCCACCACATCCCAAAGGTGCTCTATTGGATTGAGATCTGGTGACTGTGGAGGCCATTTGAGTACAATGAACTCATTGTCATGTTCAAGAAACCAGTCTGAGATGATTCGAGCTTTATGACATGGCACGTTATCCTGCTGGAAGTAGCCATCAGAAGATGGGAACACTGTGGTCATAAAGGGATGGACATGGTCAGCAACAATACTCAGATAGGCTGTGGCGTTGACACGATGCTCAATTGGTACTAAGGGGCCTAAAGTGTGCCAAGAAAATATCCCCCACAACATTACACTACCACCACCAGCCTGAACCGTTGATACAAGGCAGGATGGATCCATGCTTTCATGTTGTTGACGCCAAATTCTGACCCTACCATCCGAATGTTGCAGCAGAAATCGAGACTCATCAGACCAGGCAACGTTTTTCCAATCTTCTATTGTCCAATTTTGGTGAGCCTGTGCGAATTGTAGCCTCAGTTTCCTGTTCTTAGCTGACAGGAGTGGCACCCGGTGTGGTCTTCTGCTGCTGTAGCCCATCTGCCTCATGGTTCGACGTGTTGTGCGTTCAGAGATGCTCTTCTGCATACCTCGGTTGTAATGAGTGGTTATTTGAGTTACTGTTGCCTTTCTATCAGCTCGAACCAGTCTGGCCATTCTCCTCTGACTTCTGGCATCAACAAGGCATTTTCGCCCACAGAACTGCCGCTCACTGGATATTTTCTCTTTTTCGGACCATTCTCTGTAAACCCTAGAGATGGTTGTGCGTGAAAATCCCAGTAGATCAGCAGTTTCTGAAATACTCAGACCAGCCCGTCTGGCACCAACAACCATGCCACGTTCAAAGTCACTTAAATCACCTTTCTTCCCCATTCTGATGCTCGGTTTGAACTGCAGCAGATCGTCTTGACCATGTCTACATGCCTAAATGCATTGAGTTGCTGCCATGTGATTGGCTGATTAGAAATTTGCGTTAACGAGCAGTTGGACGGGTGTGCCTAATAAAGTGGCCGGTGAGTGTATATGTATGTATGTATGTATGTATGTATGTATGTATGTATGTATGTATGTATGTATGTATGTATGTATGTATGTGTGTGTGTGTGTGTGTGTGTGTGTGTGTGTGTGTGTGTATGTATGTATGTATGTATACCCTCTGTCCATATATATATATATATATATATATATATATATATATCCCCTCTGTCCCCAATAAGCAGGCTTAACATCTGGTTGAAGCTAGTCCCTCTCGGAGGAGGTACAGCAGTGATGTAAATACTCTGCTTTTGTTACACCTCGCACATGGCCTCATGCCTTAACCCCCGACCTTACACACTGCACCGCCATTATGTCGTGTGGAATATGCGCACTCCCTTGCGTCCATTTCCGTGAGAAGCGTGGACCGGGCTTTACTCCTCTTGCACCGGACCCTTCAGTAAGTGACCAGGCCTAACTCCTCCTGCTCCTGACTCTGCAGTGAGGGACCAGGCCTAAGTCCTCCTGCACCTGACTCTGCAGTGAGGGATCAGGCCTAACCCCTCCTGCACCTGACTCTGCAGTGAGGGACCAGGCCTAACACCTCCTGCACCTGACTCTGCAGTAAGGGACCAGGCCTAACTCCTCCTGCACCTGACTTTGCAATAAGGAACCAGGCCTAACTCCTCCTGCTCCTGACTCTGCAGTAAGGGACCAGGCCTAACTCCTCCTGCTCCTGACTCTGCAGTAAGGGACCAGGCCTAAATCCTCCTGCTCTTGACTCTGTAGTGAGGGACCAGGCCTAACTCCTCCTCCTCCTGCTCCCGACTCTGCAGTGAAGGACCTGCACAGGGTTTACCAGGGTTAAATATTTAATGCCTGCTGAGGGGTACCATATGTTCTGCTGAGCAGCGGACTGAACCCAAAACCAATGTTTGTTTATGGGATTGTGTGTGTGTGTGTGTGTGTGTGTGTGTGTGTGTGTGTGTATGTGTGTGTGTGTGTGTGTTGACATGGATCATTTGGCCGCCAGCCAAACCATACCTTATGTAAGCCCTCAAACTTGTGGCGAGCAGGTGACCTGAGGCTGCTGTCTGATTGGTTTCTTAAGGTTTTCCAGGGGGCGCAGTTCTGTGTGCCCCAGACACGCCCACTTTTATTGGCAGCGAATTAGTATTGTTTTAATGTGTTTTGATCTAATGTGATTGGACAATTCTCGTGGCTGTCAATCATGTTCACACCCACCACCACGCCTCGTCTCGACTGTCAATCATCCACCGTCTACCAACCCTGATAAAGTCTATAGGCTACATGTCCTTCTTAATAGTAACTCTGTGACTGTGTGGATATTAAAGCAGTTGTCAGGGTTGCTGCACCAAGGTACATTGCACCCCCCCCCCATTTTTTTTAGCACCAGCCGCCACTGGTTGGCTCTTGCTTTTCCAATGTTAAGACGTCATCTAAAACTGGGAGGCATTATTTTAGCTGTTACAGTACTGAAGCGAACACCGTTGGAGCTGCTAGGGTTCTGCTGGAGTTGTAACAGGCAGGTGAAGACCCCCCCCCCCCCCCACACACACTCACGTCTGCTGACAGATGTGAGATCTGCTGCCCTTTAGAGTCACTGTGCTGAGCATATGTACTGAGCTGGGAGACGTTACCTGGCTGTCTCTGCCACATTACATTACACAACAACAAGTAGGAGACACAAACACACACACACATAATCAGCCTTTCTTCCCCCCATTACACACACACACACACACACACACACACACACAATCAGCCTTTCTTCCCCCCATTACACACACACACACACACACACACACACAATCAGCCTTTCTCCCCCCTACACACACACACACACACACACACACACACACACAATCAGCCTCCCCCCCCCTACACATACACACACACACACACACACACACACACACACACACACACAATCAGCCTTTCTCCCCCCTACACATACACACACACACACAATCAGCCTTTCACCCCCCTTACACACACACACACACACACACACAATCAGCCTTTCTCCCCCTACACATACACACACACAAAATCAGTCTTTCTCCCCCCTACACATACACACACACACACAATCAGCCTTTCTCCCCCCTACACATACACACACAGACACACAAAATCAGCCTTTCTCCCTTACACACACACACGCACACACACACACAATCAGTCCCCCCCCCCACACACACACTTGAGAATCAGCGGGTTAACTGTGATTACTAACACTGTTTCCTAATTATAATAAGAATAAGAATAATGGTAATAATGATAATAATAATAATAATATAATAGTAGTAGTAGTAATAATAGTAATAATGATAATAATGATAATGGTAATAATAACAATAACTTTATTTGCAGAGCACTATGTTACAAAGCTCTTTACAAATAAATAAAACAAGGCAAAAGTAAGAATAAGGCCCAGTGAGGTTGTTATGAATCCAAAACGAGTAATTTTCACCAAAGCATAAAAGTCCAGCTGGAGGAGCAGGAAAAGTTAAAGGTTCCAGTCACCCAGCATGTTTCCTTTTGTTTCTTTCTCCTGCCCAGTTGTTCTTGGTCTTTCTACTTGTTACATTACTCAGCAGGACACTCAGTATTCCCCTTATACTCAACTTTAACAGATAACTATGTATCCCTGTCACATGAAGGACCCCCCGTTTTCTCCCAACTGTACTTGGCCAATTAAGACCACCACATGCCTTCTCTGATACATGTGGAGTCGCCAGCCGCTTCTTTTCACCTGACAGTGAGGAGTTTCACCAGGGGGACGTAGTGCGTGGGAGGATCACGCTATTCCCTCCAATCCCCCCTCCCTCCCCGAACATGCGCCCCAACCAACCAGAGGAGGCGCTAGTGCAGCGACCAGGACACACACCCACATCCGGCTTCTCACCCACACACACGGCCAATTGTGTCTGTAGGGACGCCCGACCAAGCTGGAGGTAACACGGGGATTCGAACCGGTGATCCTTATGTTGTTAGGCAACGGAATAGACCGGAGCGTGTTCCCCTAGTAGTCGGTGTCAGTTTTAACGTCATCACAAGAGGAAGTTCTGTGGTTAAACAAAAGCGAGTCGCCATTTTCCGAATATCTCGTGTGGTTGTGCGAAGCGTCCTCGGTTTACGCAGCAGTAAGGAGGTTTAACAACACCTGAGAACAAAGCAATGAAAAACTAAAGAAACCGACATTTTTCCTTATGATGAAATCAAGAAATTTGCCAGTAAAGACGAGGGAAGGTTGACGTCATCCGTCACGAGCAACACGCCGTGTTAAACGCATCTACACCTGATAACGTCACAGTGACAGCCTGTAAGAGAGGAGACGATCAGGTTCTGTCAAGCTGTTTGGATCTACGTGCTGCAGGATCAGTGTCCTGTAACCTGCTAAAGTCTCGCTGGCCCATCGGCCGGGGGGTCGGCCCCGCTTAGCTGAGCGGTTAGCGATGTCGCCTCGTGGTGCAGTACAACCCGGAATCGAGTCCCGCAGCGGGCGGAAATGTGCTCGGTTACAGTCCTATAGTTCTTGCGTGAACAGCAGCGAGACAAGGCGTTTCTAAAACTCCCGCTCGCGAGCGACCTCCTGCGGTGATATTAGCAGACCGGAGTCTTGCATGGCGTAGCGTCATGTGACCTTGATGATTTGATTACCAGACCTGGTGTTGGGAGTTAAACGGTCCGGTTCAGGACACATCGGTTATGTTTGTGCCTGTTCCGGGTCGCGCAGAGCACGTGGGACTCTGCTCTCTCCGGGTGGCGGGGACGCTGGAGCCTGTCCCAGCAGGCGCTGGGCGGCAGGCGGGGAGGCACCCTGGACAGGCCGCCAGGCCATCACAGGGCGCTCCGGTACAACAGGGTGGGTTCAGTGTAGGAGACACGTTCATCTGGTCAGAGGGGAATTCACTGCCGGCTGATTGCTACGACACAGCCGGAAGTTAACGAGAACCCGGATGTGTATATATATATATATGTGTGTGTGTGTGTGTGTGTGTGTGTGTATTTGTTTGCGGTTGAACATATGTTCCCCAAAGCCGTTTTGACCTCTGCTGTTGCAGGAGTGAGCCATGTGCTGCACGTCGCGTTGTTTCCTTCAGAAATAGTTGTGTTGTTGTTGTTGTTGTTGTTGGCTGGTGGGGGGTTGTTGTTGTTGTTGTTGGCTGGTGGGGTGCAGTTCAGGATATTATTTGCAGAACTGAGTCAAAATAGTGTTTGGCTGTTCATATCCAAGTGTAAATTGTGCATTTCATCTTTTGTTTTTTAATTTTTATTATCATATTTTCCAGCAGAGATTGTAGCTTGTGTGGTGTGATATTGAATATGTAAATTTTAATATGTAAATATCAATATGTAAATGTTAATATGTAAATGTGTTCAAAACAAATGTGTGCCAAATTGTCTTTTTAACACGTCTGTCTTTGTTTGTTTAGGTGTGGAGAGTGAGGAGGTTCACATCAGCCCAGTCCCCTTCATACTGAACAGGTAAGGTGGTCAGCAGTTAAGCCCCTCCCCCTCTCTCTGCCCCCCCCCCCCGCCTTATTAAGACAGGATTACTTGGGCGTTACTGTTTGGATGGACTCTCGCTTTGCTTTCTGTGACTCCTGTAAAACCACTTCATTAACATGGAGGTGCTGCGTCTACACACACGCCGGCGCAGAAGAGAGAGCAGGGGAGGGGAGAGGAGGAGAGAGGAGGAGAGGAGGGGAGAGGAGAGGAGGGGAGAAGAGAGGAGGGGAGGGGAGAGGAGAGGAGGGGAGAGGCCTTTTGCCTTTTTTGGCCTTGTGACACAAATATTCGCTCTCTGTCTCTCTGCCTCTCGGTGTCTGTCTCTCACAGCCTCGCTCTCTCTCTCTCTCTCTCTCTCTCTCTCTCTCTGTCAGTCTCTCTCTTTCGCTCTGTGTCTCGCACTCTTTCTCTCTGTCTCTCTGTGTCTGTCTCTGTCTCACTCTCTCACTGCCTCTCTGTGTGTCTGTGTGTCTGTCTGTCTCTCTGTGTCTGTCTGTCTGTCTCTCTTCCTCTCTCTGTCTATGACTCTCACTGCCTCTCTCTTTTTCTCTCTGTCTCTCGCTCAGTCACTCTGTCTGTTTCTCTCACTCTGTCTCTCTCACTGCCTCTCTGTCTCTCTCTCTGTCTGTCTCTCTCTCGCTGCTTCGCACTCTCGCTCTGTCTGCCTCTCATTCTCTCCCTCTCTCTGTCTTTCTCTCGCTCTGTGTGTGTGTGTGTGTTTGTGTGTGTGTGTGTCTGTCTCTCTCTGACTGTCTGTCTCTCACTGCCTCACTGTCTCTCTCTGTCCTGTCTCTCTCTCTCGCCCTTAGTTCTGTGGTGTGTGTGTGTGTGTGTGTGTGTGTGTGTGTGTGTGTGTGTGTGTGTGTGTGTGTGTGTGTGTGTGTGTGTGTGTGTGAACAAATCTGGGCCTGTCAGAGTGATGGAGGACATACAGGAAGAAAGGTCTGATAATATGGCTCTACGGGGCTGTTAGAGGAAGTAGTTCAGCTGTACCAGGAAGTGGGCCTATCTTAGCGTCGGACACTGACTGAGCACATTTTCACTGTTACCCCCATTACCTACCTATGAATCGTCTCAATCACCGAGCATATGAGGCATAAAACACATTTGTCTGGCCTTTCCTACTGTGTATGTAAACCAGAACCAGGCCCAATGACGTCACGTTCCCCAAGCAGCCGTCACAAACCTTCTGTCACAACCCAAGAAGTTTTTGTAACGTGGTCCATATCAATACTTTTATTAATAGTACTCTGTTTGGATGGATGTCGAGCCTCTGTTTGTTGTGTGATGTGCATGGGTTTATGAGTTTGTACCAGACCGGCAGAGTCTGTTTGTGCTCTCTCTCCCAGTCTGGGTAGAGGAAGAGATGACATCACTCTCGGATTCCTCCCACAGAAACATCTCCTTAAATACTTCGCCACAGACCAAAGGCAGTTTACAAATGAACTATCGCCCCACTGATAAGCTGGGACGGCTCATCCTGACATGCTGTCCCAAATAAAGCTGAAGCTACGGAAACACACAGAGATGTTTTACTCTGCTAATGTGAATGTGTTGAGTCTAGTGGTGACTGTTATATGATTGCATGAGAATAATGGAGACACATTAGTGTCAGTAACAATGTAAATATGGCGGCCTTGGAACATCTGCTACGAATGGACTGATTGCACACTGAATCGATAGTACTAGAAGAAGAAGAGGTAATAGAAGAAGTACTAGACAGAAGAAGAAGAACTAGAAGAAGTACTAGATGTACTCGAAGAAGAAGTACTAGAAGAAGTAATAGAATAACTAGGAGAAGCAGTACTACTAGAAGAACTAGAAGTACTAGAATAACTAGAAGAAGAACTACTAGAAGAATTAGAAGTAGTAGAAGAACTAGAAGAAGAACAACTAGAACAACTAGAAGAAGACTGTGAATGTTCTCATTCATCCAGGTCATGGTTAGTTTGGTCTAGTCAGAAAGGCACGAACTGAGGAAGCCTCTTGGATGAGAGGCAAAACGTCTTCACGGCTATATCCCAAGTCCAGTTGCACTTGATTCAATTGCTTTGGATAACTAGAAGAAGAAGAACTACTAGAAGAATTAGAACTACTAAAAGAACTAGAAGAAGAACTACTAGAAGGACTTGAAGAACTAGAAGAAGCAATACTACTAGAAGAACTAGAAGTACTAGAATAACTAGAGGAACTACTAGAAGAATTAGAAGTAGTAGGGGAACTAGAAGAAGAAGTACTAGAAGAACTAGAAGAAGAACTACTAAAAGAATTAGAAGTACTAAAAGAACTAGAAGGACTACTAGAAGGACTAGAAGAAGAAGAAGTACTAGGCGTACTAGAACAACTAGAAGACAAGAGGAAGAAGGAAGAGGGAAGAGGAGAGGAGGAGGAGGAAGTAGTTTAATACCTACGAGTTTGAATGGATGATATGGGAAATGGTAGACTGGGCAGAAGCACTGGAACAGATTTCTTCCACAGATGCACACCCTGATAGATCGGTTTTCTGTGACTGCAACTATTTTTTCGGTGTATTTAACCACCGCCCTGTTTTTAGCAAGTGGACGGTGGGTGTCCTTGGGTAGGCAAGGATGCACTCCCACAGTCCCGGTGATGTGATTGATAATCTGCTGTGTCCCTAAAGGCCGAGCCCAGCTGCAGCTGATGTAACCGCCTCAGCATCAGCATCGAGTTAAACCGCCCGGTAACCTTGTGCGTACTGGGAGTATGCTGGAGAGAGCTGATGAGCGTAATGTAGATGTAGCTTAAAAGTGGTGGTGATGGAGGTCACGTGGCTCAGGTCCTGGGCTTTTTCCGGTGGCATCTGGACACTGCTTGGCATCCTCTCCATCATATTCTTCATATATCGTATAATTCTGTTATCCTCTTTCAATGGTGTACTGTGTAAATTGTGTAAATACAGCATCCATCGCACGTCTGTCCGTCTTGGGGGAGAGATCCCTCCTCTGTTGCTCTCCCTGAGGTTTCGTCCTGTTTTTCTCCCTGTTAAAGATTTTTTAGGGAGTTGTTCCTTATCCGATGATAGGGTCTACGGACAGGATGTTGTGTTGCTCTAAAGCCCCCTGGGGCAAATTTGTATTTGGTGATATTGGGCTACACAAATAAAACTGATTTGATTTGAAGAAAAACTTGTGCTCTTCCAGCCAGAGACAACGTGCTGCCATCAGAAATTAGAAGAGAAAGGGTGTCTGGGTAGCATGGCAGTCTATTCCGTTGCCTACCAACACAGGAATCTCCAGGTTCCAATCCCCCGGTTCCAATCCCCCGGCTTGTCGAGCGTCCCTACAGACACAATTGGTCGTGTCTGCGGGTGGGAAGCCGGATGTGGGTATGTGTCCTGGTCTCTGCACTAGTGCCTCCTCTGGTCGGTCGGGGCGCCTGTTCGGGGGGGCAGGGGGTAATAGCGGGATCGTCCCACGCATTACGTCCCCCTGGTGAAACTCCTCACTGTCAGTGAAAAGAAGCGGCTGGTGACTCCACATATATGGGAGGAGGCATGTGGTAGTCTGCAGCCCTCCCCGGATCAGCAGAGGGGGGTGGA
Organism: Lampris incognitus; assembly: GCF_029633865.1. Classification (NCBI taxonomy): domain Eukaryota; kingdom Metazoa; phylum Chordata; class Actinopteri; order Lampriformes; family Lampridae; genus Lampris; species Lampris incognitus. The sequence continues at coordinate 33,485,726 of NC_079213.1, read as the reverse complement.
GCAGAGACCGGGACGGCTCAGAAGAGTGGGGTAAATGGCCGGGTACAATTGGGGAGAAAAGGGGGGGGGGCAGTACAAGATGCAAAACTGGCTCTGTTGGAAAGTAAGAATGGTGTCGTGTAAGAGAGCGAGTGTGTGGTGTCTTTTTCTTAAACCCATAATATCCACAGCACATTAACCTATCAGCCTCTTCCTCCCCTGCTTTTCCTCCCTGTGTCATTTCTTTCTCTCGCTCTCTCTCTCTCTCTCTCTCTCTCTCTCTCTCTCTCTCTCTCTCTCTCTCTCTCTCTCTCTCTCTCTCTCTCTCTCTGTTTCTTCTTTCTTACGCTGTAAATCAACCCATTAGTTTGATGCTCCAGGCCTGCTGGCTCTGCCATGATTAAAAAAATTACACCACCGCTACACAGACACACACACACACACACGTACGTGGGTGCAGAGTACCAGCAGCACAGAAGAACAGATTTTTTTTGAATGGCACATTTTGATGCTGCTTATTAACAGCTTGGGTAGACAGATGCTTATTTTTAGGGAGGCAAAGCAGTGTGTGTGTGTGTCTCCATGCTTGATGGTTTATGCTGTGCACATCTTGTCATTTGTACACTGCTTTTTTTTCCAACACTGAAGTAAAATCAGGAATTTGGGTCATGTGGTTTGTTTTTTCTCCCCTTCCTCTCCTCCTCCTGTCCCCCCTTTGTGCCCTCCTATTCCATTTCTTTCTTTCTTTCTTCCCATCAGGGAAGAAGAGTTGTTTGGAGGCGTGAGTCAAATTAAAACCCCTTGCAAAATCTCAGCTGCTGTGAGAAATGGCAGTATAATCTGAATGGGCAGAACCTACATCCTTGCCTTGTTAAAGAACGGCAGCAGTTGGGAGTTTTGAAGCTTTAGTTTCTGCACATTTGGCCTTTTTATTAGAGCAGCTGCACAGTTTTGCTCTTCCTTATTCGTTTCTTCCCGAGACTCATAATTTAAATTAAAAAGCATATTTTGACCCTTTGACTGAATATATAATTGTGTGTGTGTGTGTGTGCGCATTAGTGTGCATTTATGTGGGTGTCTTTCTGTGTCTCAGAGGGGTGCTGCAGCTGTGAAGGCCAGCTCAAGTATGTGAACTCTGCCTGCACCCTCATGAACCACACACACACACACACACACACACACACACACACACACACACACACACACACACACACCATGGGATACAGGCGATTTTTACTGTCAGTATCTTTAACAATTCATACCCTACTCCAAACATATGGCTCTCACAAGGCCCCAGTCCACATGGGAGTCTTGGCCTGCAGAAACTCATCAGTAAAGAACTTGAAGATAGTGTTACTATGGACCAAACTGTTTGCATGACTATCACCATGTAGTTTACTTTTGTAAATGAGTCGGTGTGTCGAAATCAACACATTTCCTCTAATTGCAAGCTCGCAAAATGTTATTTTGGTTAAAGGAAACCTGTGAACAGCAGTTCGGGCGGTAGTCTACATGGAGACATATTAAGCTGGACCTTTTCAGAGCCTTTTTTTAAAAGGTACAACGAGTAGGATTTTCCTAAAAATCAATGTATAGACTCATACACAAAATAATCCCTCTCAATCATCACTTATAAGCCACTAGATGTGTGTGGCGGTGTCTGTACCTGCAGAGACCCTGCCCAGACAGCAAAATGAAACTGGGCCGGATCCGGGCTGGATGTATCACAGCATCTTGTGCGGAGCCACCATGACGCCGGTACAAAAGTGTATGGCGGCATATGCAAGGATTCAAGGGTCGTAAATGTTCTTTCTCTGAAACAGCCCCCTGAAATCTGTTTCTTTAAAAACTGATGTGAGAAGGGGGGGATTCAGGTGCTGACTCGCGACTCCTTTTAGATCCACAAGGCCTGATTTAAAAATGGGCCCCGACTTTCATAAGGAGGCCAAACTCTGGCCAGAGGCACGGGGCGGTCTAGGAGCAGATGTGATTGCTATAATGATCTTCCGGAACCGGTGCGGAGGTGTGGGGCAGTCTAAGGGCGGATGCAATTCCTATGCGGATCTGCTGGACTGTGGGCGGATCCGGCCCAGTGTCGGCTGCTGTATCCTCTGCCTGTCTTTTCTTATTTTGCTGTGTACGGGGACGTTTCTGGGCATTACCCTTTGGGCAGCGGGACTCTATAAAAACATAGCGACCGGGTGCCAGATTGAAATCGTCAGCACTCACCCAAGAGCACGCTACAACAATGGCGGACACAGCGCCGAGGGCTGAAGGAGAGGATGGGGATGAAGAGCGACGCGGAGTTAGCCTGTACACTGGGATGTGAGCTGGCAACTGCGGTCAGGGGGCGTGTCTTTCTGGTGACATTCAGCCTGGTGGGGGGGGGGGCAACTTTGAATGTGGTTTACAAACCACAACCGATCAATCCTACTCATTCTACCTTTAAAGCTGCAGTAGGTAACATTGAACAGTCCACTGCAAATCCTTCCGCCTCTCTGCTGCCTTGTATCACTCCGCTAAGCCCCTCCTGCCAAATGACCTCCGCATCACTCCTCAGCCCCTTACACTCGTGTACAACCAGGAAATGTCAAAGTGAGACTCATAAAACTTGTGTCATAGTTGATAATCTATCCGTGTAAAACGTTATTTTTTCCAGTGAATTTCTTAGTTACACTAATGTTGTTCACTTGAAGCAGCTGTTTCGAGTTGGTCTTGTCGATTTATGGGGTTACAACCATGAGTGACGTGCAGGGTGAGGAGGACGACGTGAATTGATCATGTAGACGCGCATCTGCATTTGTAGAACAGCCAGTAGGAACTCAAAGAAGGTTGAATCAGTTCATCCGGATCCAGATGAACTGATTCAACCATTTTTTGATTTTCTTACCTGGATTATTGAGCCTGCATCAAGACATCCAATAGGAATGCCCTCTCTGAGGTGACCCTTGGTCAGCTAAGTTCTTCCGTCCCGGGCTAGGTTTTCTAAAGCCTGAATACAGAGCCTAGAGGAGGGGCAGAAGTCTAGTTTTCTCTCAGACCACTTGAATTCCAATATGCTGAAAGGTTAAGTAGGGCGTGTCTGTGAATGTTCTCATTCATCCAGGTCATGGTTATCCAAAGGAGTTGAATCAAGTGCAACTGGACTTGGTATACACTCACCGGCCACTTTATTAGGCACACCCGTCCAACTGCTCGTTAACGCAAATTTCTAATCAGCTCATCACATGGCAGCAACTCAATGCATTTAGGCATGTAGACATGGTCAAGACGATCTGCTGCAGTTCAAACCGAGCATCAGAATGGGGAAGAAAGGTGATTTAAGTGACTTTGAACGTGGCATGGTTGTTGGTGCCAGACGGGCTGGTCTGAGTATTTCAGAAACTGCTGATCTACTGGGATTTTCCCGCACAACCATCTCTGGGGTTTACAGAGAATGGTCCGAAAAAGAGAAAATATCCAGTGAGCGGCAGTTCTGTGGGCGAAAATGCCTTGTTGATGCCAGAGGTCAGAGGAGAATGGCCAGACTGGTTCGAGCTGATAGAAAGGCAACAGTAACTCAAATAACCACTCATTACAACCGAGGTATGCAGAAGAGCATCTCTGAATGCACAACACGTCGAACCTTGAGGCAGATGGGCTACAGCAGCAGAAGACCACACCGGGTGCCACTCCTGTCAGCTAAGAACAGGAAACTGAGGCTACAATTCGCACAGGCTCACCAAAATTGGACAATAGAAGATTGGAAAAACGTTGCCTGGTCTGATGAGTCTCGATTTCTGCTGCGACATTCGGATGGTAGGGTCAGAATTTGGCATCAACAACATGAAAGCATGGATCCATCCTGCCTTGTATCAACGGTTCAGGCTGGTGGTGGTAGTGTAATGGTGTGGGGGATATTTTCTTGGCACACTTTGGGCCCCTTAGTACCAATTGAGCATCGTGTCAACGCCACAGCCTACCTGAGTATTGTTGCTGACCATGTCCATCCCTTTATGACCACAGTGTTCCCATCTTCTGATGGCTACTTCCAGCAGGATAACGCGCCATGTCATAAAGCTCGAATCATCTCAGACTGGTTTCTTGAACATGACAATGAGTTCATTGTACTCAAATGGCCTCCACAGTCACCAGATCTCAATCCAATAGAGCACCTTTGGGATGTGGTGGACCGGGAGATTCGCATCATGGATGTGCAGCCGACAAATCTGCAGCAACTGCGTGATGCTATCATGTCAATGTGGACCAAACTCTCTGAGGAATGTTTCCAGTACCTTGTTGAATCTATGCCACGAAGGATTAAGGCAGTTCTGAAGGCAAAAGGGGGTCCAACCCGGTACCAGCAAGGTGTACCTAATAAAGTGGCCAGTGATTGTATATCCGTGAAGACGTTTGACCTCTCATCCAAGAGGCTTCCTCAGTTCGTGCCTTTCTGACTAGACCAAGCTAGTCTGACTGGCTGGTGATGAGACTCCAAAGAGGATAAATTCTGAGTCTCATCAGTAGCCAGTCAGACTAGCTTGGTCTAGTCAGAAAGGCACGAACTGAGGAAGCCTCTTGGATGAGAGGCCAAACGTCCTCACGGATATATACCAAGTCCAGTTGCACTCAATTCAACTCCTTTGGTTAAGTAGGGTGGCACAGTAACGCAGTGGTTAGCACGGCCGCCTCACAGCAAGAAGGTCCTGGGTTCGAGCCACGGGGTAGTCCAACCTTGGGGGTCGTCCCAGGTCGTCCTCTGTGTGGAGTTTGCATGTTCTCCCCGTGTCTGTGTGGGTTTCCTCCGGGTGCTCCGGTTTCCTCCCACAGTCCAGAGACATGTAGGTCAGGTGAATCGGCTGTACTAAATTGTCCCTAGGTGTTTGTGTGTGTGTCGGCCCTGTGATGGACTGGCGGCCTGTCTAGGGTGTATCCCCACCTGCTGCCGAATGACTGCTGGGAAAGTTCCAGCATCCCCGCGACCCCGAGAGCAGGATAAGCGGTTTGGATAATGGATGGATGGATGGCTGAATGGTTAAGTATGGATGCCATAAAAAAAACTGCCTACCCCAGCTTTAAGTTTGAGCTTTCATCTCGATGTCCCGAATCTGCAGCAAGGTCTTAGGTTTTCCACTCTGATTCCCTTGACAGAAATATTCTTTCTTCTCCTCAGTCTTGTGCATCTCCCAACAGTCTGCCGCTCATCTCGACGTGTTTAATACCGAGGCCTCGTCTTTCATATTGTGATGGACTGGGGGAACTGTACTTGGGTATTTCAGAAATGCTTGCTTTCTTTTGTTGAAAGCACAGTTAAACTTTTTCTTTCACTTTCTCTAAATGAATTTATGAAAGAGGCCACTGGCCTCCAGACTCACAAAGAACGAATGAATACTGACTGAACAACAGTATTTTCGGTGTTTATACAAAGTCTAGACTATCCATCCTAATTTTGCCCAATGACCCCAATCAAATGGGTTTAAATTGTCTAGATTTAATGTGCTTGGTGTCCGGGTGGCGTAGCGGTCTATTCCGTTGCCTACCAACATGAGGATCGCTGGTTCAAATCCCCGTGTTGCCTCCGGCTTGGTCGGGCGTCCCTACAGACGCAATTGGCCGTGTCTACGGGTGGGAAGTCGGATGTGGGTATGTGTCCTGGTCACTGCACTAGCGCCTCTTCTGGTCAGTTGGGGCACCTGTTCGGGGGGGGGGGGACTGGGGGTAATAGTGTAATCCTCTCACGCGCTACGTCCCCCTGGTGAAACTCCTCACTGTCAGGTGAAAAGAAGCGGCTGGTGACTTCACATATATGGGAGGAGGCATGTGGTAGTCTGCAGCCCTCCCCGGATCGGCAGAGGGGGTGGAGCAGAGACCGGGACGGCTCGGAAGAGTGGGGTAATTGGCCGGATACAACTGGGGAGAAAAACTGGGGGAAATAAAATAAGTAAATAAATAAATAAATGGATGTAATGTGTCAGATGATTTAATAATGTGTTTGGTCAGACTCAGGTAAGCTAGCCTTAAGCACAGCTTTTCCTGTGGCGCCCAGTGCTGTTTTGTTTTGTTTGTTTTGTTTGTTTTCTTCGGAAATACAACCAGACTTATCCAGCGTGCTTTGTTCGGCAGAATGTCCACATGTCACCAAATGCATCTTGGATGGGAGGGTCGAGCTGCAATGAGATGACCTGGCGGTGGCCTCCTGTAGATGCAAAATATGATATTGAAAACTGCCACAGCCAAGATAATCCAAACATGTCCCCCGGCTCCATGTAAGACGAGAAGACACGAGTAGGACCGGACTCACTGTGGACCAGGTCGGACCAGTGAACGTCTTCTTCCTCCGTCTTGCATCACAGCAGAGTTTGGAGATGTTGGGAGGGGAAAGGTTTATGCGAGGGGGTCTGTCCCATGAAGCGTACTGGCCCCGACCCAAAGCGGAGGGCCTCCCACGTGTCTTCCTGCCAGACTCCGAGCAGCATGCCCACTGCTCAGCTCATCTGCTGCCAGTCCAGCTGGGGTTGTTCTCCAACACATTCTGTAATGCCTTCTGCCTACAGTAAGAGAACAGTAACGTAGGCATGTTGAGTCCCGGTCTAACAAATCCCCGTCTGCTGACTTCTTCAGTGATTTGGGACTTTGCCTTTCAGAAAAAGGTTTCGTTTTCAAAATCTTCCCGATTTCAAACACACTTTTACCAACCTCGCGTGTCAAACGGAAACTTAAAGTTGCCATGGTAAAAAGTTTTGCTAATCTAGGGGGCGTCTGGGTGGCGTGGTGGTCTGTTCAGTTGCCTACCAACACAGGGATCGCCGGTTCGAATCCCTGTGTTACCTCCAGCTTGGTTGGACGTCCCTACAGACACAGTTGGCCGTGTCTGTATCAGAGGAGGCCTGCAGACTACCACATGCCTCCACATGACTCAAACCCAGGTCCAACCCGTACACTCACTCAGGCTTGTCCAAACACACTTGAGTGCCGTCTCCTGACCCAACCCTTAAGCGTTGTCAGGTTGAGTGTTTTTGTAGGTCAGACCAAAGACATCTGCATTTCTCTTGTGTGTGTGTGTGAACTTTTGCTAGATTGTACAGGCGTACTAAAATCACTTTTTCTTAACTGCACCCAGCACCCTCTGTAGCGCACCCTTCTTCTTGCTTTGAGTTCTTCTGTCAGTTTTCAGAAGCTTTTACTGCATCTGCTTTGCCATTGAAGAACCAGTCCATTGACTTTAATTCATTCTGAATAGCTGGTAACATGGCCTCCATGTGCAACATACAAATAAGACCGGCAGCACGGTGGCCTCGCAGCAAGAAGGTCCTGGGTTCGAACTCCAGGCCGTCCCAGGTCCTTTCTGTGTGGAGTTTGCATGTTCTCCCCATGTCTGCATGGGTTTCCTCCCACCATCAAAAAGACATGCGTGTTAGGGTTAACACTCCTGCCTGTGCCCCTGAGCAAGGCAATGGAGAGAAGGACCGGAGTTGGACCCTGGGCGCTGCAGCGGGATGGGTCACATGCAGAAGCCACATTTCATCATAACCTGTACAATGACGAAATAAAGTGGCTTTCTTCTTCGTCTCTTTCTTCTAAGACACGCTGGAACTCGTCTCCACTAAATACACATTTCATACGCCAACCTCATATGCATTTGTATCCCAGAAATGTCGGCATGTCTTTTTTTTTTTGGATCAGAAGCTTTTGATTGACAGGCTGACAGCGAGCCAGATCATGAAAGGGCGTCGCATGCTGTTCAAACAGTGCATCTCTCACGTGCCGTGTGGCAGCAGCACCTTTATTTGAAGGCAGATCTGCATGTTGTGGCGGGTCACCATGTCTGAGTACTGATCAGGGAGAATAATAAAGACCCGGCTTGTAGTGAACTCGGTGCTTTCTGGATTTTGTGGAAACTCGCTTTTGCGGCACTTTGACGCTGTCATCGTCAGCTATGTGTAAGCTAGTCGCACCCCTCCTTTTTTTGGGGGGGATTTTCCTTGTTTTTCCCCTCAACTGTATCCCGCCGATTACTCCACTCTTCCGAGCTGTCCCGGTCGCTGCTCCACCCCCTCTGCCGATCCGGGGAGGGCTGCAGACTACCACAGGCCTCCTCCCATACATGTGGAGTCGCCAGCCGCTTCTTTTCTCCTGACAGTGAGGAGTTTCGCCAGGGGGACATAGCGCGTGGGAGGATCACGCTATCCCCCCCGCTCCCCCCTGAACAGGCGCCCCGACCAGAGGAGGCGCTAGTGCAGCGATTACGACACATACCCACATCTGGCGTCCCACCCGCGGCCACAGCCACGGCCACTTGTGTCTGTAGGGACGCCCGACCAAGCCGGGGGTAACGGGGATTCGAACCAATGTTCCAGGTGTTGGTAGGCAACGGAATAGACCGCCATGCTACCCGGACGTCCCGTTAGTCGCACTCCAGACATATTAGCTAGCTTTGTTTAGCTCCGTGCTGAAAACATCTATTGACTCTTAGGATCTGATAACTAGTGTAAACCAACAGAGCATCAGGAGCTGCCAGTCTGGCAGAGGCAAGAAAGGAAAATAAAATAAATAAATAAAAAGTTCCACGGATGAGATTTATCAACAGCTTTGGTGTAAAAACTCACGACTTTTATTCCTTTTCAAGACAACGTTGAGCAGTGTCTGTATGAAGGACATATTGACTGATTTTCTTTTTTAGTACACGAGAGCCAAAGTTTTTTAAATTGCACTAATACACACTCAGAATGCCCCCAGAATGCCCCCTAACCTCCCCAGTTAACTGAAAAACCACCTTTTCTTCACTGGCACGAGCCTTCAGCTCCTGATGATGGGACAAAAGGGGGACTCTGAGGAACAGGTCTTCTTTTCAGGCTGCACCTGCACGTGGCTGGCCGTCATTTCTCCTATGCAAAGCCAAGGAACAAACAACAACACACAAACACAGCCTTGTTGTTGTTGTTGTTGTTTGCGTGAAGTGTCATGAAGAGCTCTGTTTCCGGGTTGTGTTGGGGGTAACACATACAGGCATCAGCCCCATCCCGGCACGTGGCACTGAAGAAGAAGCACTGATCCAACTGTTCACGCCACGTGCCGGGATGTTGGGCTTGTTTGGGTGGAGTGTGTGTCACCGGCGCGGTCTCCTCATGTCTGCACGCAAACGTGTCTGATGTGTGTTTACGCACAAAAGATGTGCATCTGCCTTCATTCAGTGGGTGTGAGTCTGATGTGACAGGCCCCCCTCCGGACCGGGCCTTTGTATTTGACACAACAGAATAAAAAACGCCAGTCTTGCAGACATGTTTACTACGTTTTTACCCAAATACATCTCTCCCTCTGTCTGTCTGTCTGTGTCTCTCTCTCTCTCTCTCTCTCTCTCTCTCTCTCTCTCTCTCTCTCTCTCTCTCTCTCTCTCTCTCTCTCTCTCTCTCTCTCTCTCTCTGTCTCTCTCTCTCTCCCTCTCTCTCTCTATCTCTCTCTCTATGTCTCCCTCTCTCTCTCTCCCTCTCTCTCTCGCTCTCTCTCTCTCCCTCTCTCTCTCTCTCTCTCTCTCTCTCTCCCTCTCTCTCTCGCTCTCTCTCTCTCCCTCTCTCTCTTGCCAGTAAACACCAACGCCTGTACTAAATGGTGAACCAAAACTAGCGGAGCAATCAAATTTATATCACTGAAAGGCTCGAGAACGTGCCACGGCTGGAAGGACGAGGTGAACATTGCTTCACGGGCGGTGTAAAAAAACCCACATCGTGGCGTCCGGGTGGCGTGGTGGTCTATTCCGTTGCCTACTAACACGGGGATCGCCGGTTCGAATCCCCATGTTACCTCTGGCTCGGTCGGGAGTCCCTACAGACACAATTGGCCGTGTCTGCGGGTGGGAAGCCGGATGTGGGTATATGTTCTGGTCGCTGCACTAGCGCCTCCTCTGGTCCGTCGGGGCACCTATTCAGGGGGGAGGGGGGACTGGGGGGAATAGCGTGATCCTCCCACGCACTACGTCCCCCTGGTGAAACTCCTCACTGTCAGGTGAAACGAAGCAGCTGGCGACTCCACATGTATGGGAGGAGGCATGTGGTAGTCTGTAGCCCTCCCCGGATCGGCAGAGGGGGTGGAGCAGCAACCGGGATGGCTCAGAAGAGTGGGGTAACTGGCCGGGTAATATTAGGGAGAAAAAGGGGGTAAAATCCCCCCCCCAAAAAACAAAACGTCATAGCTATCTGATGATCCACTGGATTGCATTAGCTTGTGCAGCTGCAGCATCTGCTTGATCTGTTGTCTTAGAAAACCTCCTCTGCACACACGCCACCTCAACAAACTCGCTTATCAATTAAGAATCAAGACCAATTCATTGTCATTTCTATCATCTATCATCTTGCGTACACAGCAGAAAGGAAATTTCGTTCCTCGCAGCCCAAAGCAGTGCAACACAAAAGATAAAAACACACATACAAAATCTCCAAAAACGACACCACCAATAACACGCAAAACCAGAGAGAACAAAGCAAACCAACACAAACCGTTAGCAACACGGTCGGATCAGTGCAACACGGTGCGAAAATTCTACTGTCCAGGAGGACGAACGCCAGCCAGGGTGACTGTCGGAACCGCCGGTCTGCATGAGCTAGCAGTTAGCTTAGCCCGCCCTGCTTCTGCGTCCTGTCAGATCGCCCTCGGTGCTTCCTCTTCGGGCACAGCTCCAGGCAGGGCCGTGGTCCCTGGCCCCACTGGACGCACCCAGCATGCCAGGTCTCCTTCAGCCGATCCAGCTCCAGCTCTCCTAACCAGACACCTTCAACACACCTCACCGCACTCAACACGACGACAAAAAACACAGACACAGACAGAAACACTGCACAGTCCACGCTAGGCGAGGCCGCCGCCAGACTACCTCGGTGTTTCCTCTCGGCAGAGCTTCGGTCAGGGCCGTGGTCCCTGGGCCCACAGGATGCAGCAGACCAGGTCTCCCTCAGCCAATCCAACGCCAGCTCTCCCTGCCATTAAACGGGGAGAGAAAAAATCGAAGATCAAAATAAAACCTTCACGTGATGACACAAACTTAGACGCTGGCGTAGACATGGACAACGACGCTGCGTAGTCAGTACTGGGTGAAGCCGCTGCAGACGTGAGTTCCCGCCGCCATACTCCCACACCGTCATGGACTCACTGGAAATTCTCACGACGACCAACCGTCTCAAGTGGCATCACAATGTTGTGCCGACCGTAAATGTCGCAGTAAGCTTGATGTTGTTCATATTGCGCAGGCCCAAGTCCGGTCCTTTCACACCCGTCCTCCATGCAGGTGGGATGTAGCGGGAGCGCTCTGCAGCGTTCTACCTGAGTCATTACCAAACTGAATGTTGCGTGAAGACGCTGGGCTGTTCCTGCCTGAAGGATGCTGTATTATCTCCACTTTAAAGGCTAAATAGTGGTGTGACAGGTGTGATGGTGTGACAGACCACGGGAAGGAGGCTGCTGCACTCAGAAACATCATTAAGTGGGTAGCTAGATGGATCGATGAATGGAACGATTAAGCGGCCAAGGAGTCGTATTATATAAGGGCTCGAATATGACAGATCTGCACAATGATAGGTTGATTAGGCCGGCCGTCGAGACGGAGCGCTTAGTCTGTGTGGCGGTTCAAGCATTGAAAGTCTCGTGTCATTAGTGAAAAGTGCTGATGTGTTTGAATCTTCTTTAAGGGAAGAAAACCCAACTCTGCCGTCCCCTCCTCCACTCCAGCGGTGGTAAGAATGGTGCAGGGCAGGATGAGAGAATCAGGTTGTATTGAATATGGCTGAATACAGCCCTGATGAAAGCTCGTGCTGATAATGGCTTTCTTTTCATTACGTCCTTAACCTTGCCCGGCATTTCATTTTCTAACGGACAGAGAAGTTCTTATTTTTCAACTGGTTCCCGGGGATTTGCAGAAGCTTTTCACTGTGGCTGGAGTAAACTTTTGAATGATTAAAAAATTTTTTCCATTAGCGTTTTGGCTCTTTTCAGATACTGCACCTTTGTGAAAGGCCGTCGGAGGAGGGAAATAGGATGCGACAACAGTTTTACCCCAAGCCATGACGTTGCTGGAACAGGGCATGCAGCTTATTCCCCCAACCCGCAACCGTGCCTGCTGAGAACGTGTTCGCTTGAGGTTGGTTGAAATTTAGACGATATGTATACTACCACCCGGCTACCCCCCCACCCCGCACACCCACTCCCCAAAGGAATGTCATCCAAAAGCTGAACCAGATGTCGGTGTCCTCATCCTGCTATCCATGCAGAATTTCCCATGCCCTCCCCTTGGTTGTGTTTTTTTGTCCTGGACAGCCTTTAACCCTGCCAGAAAGAAAAGAAATCCAGACTGTTCCACAGAACTGGAACATTCCTTACCTCGACATGATGAAACTTGAACCTGCAGCCGCTCATCGATTCGACAAATTCCTGAACCTCGATTTAAGTTCCAGTTGCATGGACTTTACTTTTCACAGCCGTGCAAGTTTTCCAACCTTAACAGAAGAAAGAAGTGAAGGTCCTTTTCTGTAATGAAGACTACATTTTAGCATGTCCTGGTTTCTGCAACTGAAAATTGTTTTCATATCAACAATTTGACCCTGACACTAACCGTATCCCCCCCCCCCCATTTTTCTTCCCCCCAATTGCATCCGGACAATTACCCCATTCTTCCAAGCCGTCCCGGTCGCTGCTCCACCCCCTCTGCCGATCCGGGGAGGGCTGCAGCCTACCACATGCCTCCTCCCATACATGTGGAGTTGCCAGCCGCTTTTTTTCACCTGACAGCGAGGAGTTTCCCCCGGGGGACGTAGCACATGGGAGGATCGCGCTGTTCCCCCCCAGTACCCCCCTCCCCCCTGAACAGGCGCCCCGACCAACCACAGGAGGCGCTAGTGCAGCAACCAGGACACATTCCTACATCCGGCTTCCCACCTGCAGACACGGTCAATTGTGTCTGTAGGGACGCCTGACCAAGCCGGAAGTAACAACGGGATTCGAACCAGCGATCCCTGTGTTGGTAGGCAACGGAATACACCACCTGGGCGCCTGACACTAGCCGTATTTCTAACATGAATGTGATTAAATCATTGACATGACAGCCCAGGGACATCATGTCTATTGTGGATCTGCAGAAGTCAGGAGAAACGTTGTTTTGTCTGCTGTAGTGTCATCTTAACAAGCTAACAAGCTAACAGGCTAACTAGCTTAACAGGCTAACTAGCTTAACAAGCTATAGCAACGGCTGCTGTGTTGTGTGACCCTTTCTTATACAAAATAAATACTCTCTTGAGTAGGTCGGTATATATACCCGCACAAATATCAATTTAGTTGTAGAACAACTCGGATCATAGCATAAAGTGCAGTAGTCCTAGCAGGACTTGCTGATCCTTTAAGGAGTTCTTCACAGCTCTCCACCGACCACTCTGCTTTGAAACCTGCTGAGGTTTACTGCCGGTCTTTCATTTGACCTCACAACATGAACATTAACATCTCACTTCAGTTTTCCACGGTCAGATATATAAGATGTTGACATACCAAATCAGAGAGGTGGATAATATGTTGACACGCTAAGAAAAATACAGTCTCCAGAGGGCGTCCAAGTAGCCTAGCAGTCTATTCCGCTGCCTACCAACACAGGGATCGCCGGTTCGAATCCCTGCGTTACCTCCGGCTTGGTCAGGCTTCCCTACAGACACAATTGGCCGTGTCTGTGGGTGGGGAGCCGGATGTGGGTATGTGTCCTGGTTGCCATACTAGCGCTGCCTCTGGTTGGTCAGGGCACCTGTTCAGGGAGGTGGGGAGGGGGAATAGCGTGATCCTCCCACGCGCTACGTCCCCCTGGTGAAACTCCTCACTGTCAGGTGAAAAGAAGCAGCTGGCGACTCCACATGTATGGGAGGAGGCATGTGGTACTCTGCAGCCCTCCCCGGATCAGCAGACGGGGTGGAGCAGCGACCGGGACGGCTCGGAAGGGCGGCCTTGTACAGTTGGGGAGAAAAAGGGGGGAGAAATCCAACAAAAAAAGAAAAGAAATGGAGGATTGGATGTCGAGTGTGTACTCGTGTAATCTACTGCAGCTTTACTCCTCGGGTTTTCTTTTCCGTGTATATCCACAGTTTAATTCTCTTGTCTATTGGCCAAGGAAACATGAAGAACACGAGTCGTACCACAACACAACTGAGTTGAATAACTCCTGCGATGGAACCGACTCCTGCGCTTGAACCCTCGAACCCTGACAGACAAGGCCTGTTGCTGAACGACCGCATAATGAACGGCCTCTGACCAGAACAGCCCGTGAAAGGGTCGCCCGGCATGTCTTCAGCCTCACGGCCCGGTCAAAAGCGAATGCTTTGTGTGTGTGTGTGTGTGTGTGTGTGTGTGTGTGTGTGTGTGTGTGTGTGTGTGTGTGTGTGTGTGTGTGTGTGCGTGAGCATGTGCATGCCCACGCAAGCCTGGGTGACCCCCTGCGCTCTGGTTACACAAAGCAGACATGATTATGTGCTGCCAGATGAGGGGAGCGAGGAGACGATAGAGAGGAGCGATGGCGAGATAGCGGGTGGAAGAGCAGAAGAAGAGTGTGCGGGTGATGTGGAGAATGGGAGGAAAAGGGTGGGGGTTGTAGTTGCATGGAGATGATTGGACGGAAGAGAATGGGGGGGAGTGGAATGTGGAGATAGAGAAGTGGAGAGACAGCGAGAGATAAAGAGAGGGACGGGAGTGAAAGGAGACTGGGGTCGAGGGAACAGTGGTGTGTTTAGTTTAGGAAATGGGTTAAGAGGAAGTTGTGTGGTGGGGTGGGGTTATGATTGTGTGTGTGTGTGTGTGTGTGTGCCGGCGTGCATGTGGGTTTGTATGTCTGATGGTTTACAGCTGAGCGGAGAGACTGTTCATTGGATAAATGTGGGAATAGTGTGTGTGTGTGTGTGTGTGTGTGTGTGTGTGTGTGTGTGTGTGTGTTGACAGTGCATAGTTTAATTCCACGGGGAAGCCAAATCAACAACTCCGCAGTTTCCTGTCCTAATTGTGAGATTGCACAAGCACACACACACACACACACACACACACACACACACACACACACACACACACACACACACACACACACACACACACACACACAGGGGTCAACAGCACTGCGTGGACATGTCCGCTCTTATTATTGGCTCCGGTATGTGGGCTGGTTAAACACCACTCTGTGTGTTTGGTATCTGTTTCCCCTGCAGCCTCTGGTTTGGTCTGAGCAGCAGATCACACGTCGTGTGCTGGAGCTCGTTTACCACTTAAACATGCCATCGTTAACTGAGAATTTAAGAGGAAGGTGTCTGTGAGAGAATATCCATTTACGTCATAAAGCTGCAGAGGAAGAAATTGTGGCTGCTTGGCTGTAAAAGGCCCGTTTTCCCCCACTGTAAAAGGCCATGTTTCCCCGGCTGTGAAAGGTAATGTTTCCCCAGCTGTAAAAGGCCATGTTTCCCCAGCTGTGAAAGGCGGTGTTTCCCCGGCTGTGAAAGGCTGTTTCCGCAGCTGTAAAAGGCCATGTTTCCCCAGCTGTGAAAGGCAGTGTTTCCCCAGCTGTGAATGGCCGTGTTTCCCCAGCTGTGAAAGGCCGTGTTTCCCCAACTGTGAAAGGATGTGTTTCCCCAGCTGTGAAGGTCGTGTTTCCCCAGCTGTGAAAAAAAGGCTGTGTTTCCCTGTCTGTGAAAGGCTGTGTTTCCCCAGCTGTAAAAGGCCGTGTTTCCCTGCCTGTGAAAGGCCGTGTTTCCCTGGCTGTAAAAGGCCGTGTTTCCCTGGCTGTAAAAGGCCGTGTTTCCCTGGCTGTGAAAGGCTGTGTTCTCCCGGCTGTGAAAGGTAGTGTTTCCCCAGCTGTGAACGGCTGTGTTTCTCTGGCTGTAAAAGGCTGTGTTTCCCCGGCTGTGAAAGGCTGTGTTCTCTCAGCTGTGAAAGGTAGTGTTTCCCCAGCTGTGAACGGCTGTGTTTCCCTGGCTGTAAAAGGCTGTGTTTCTTGGGCTGTAAAAGACTGTGTTCTCTCAGCTGTGAAAGGTAGTGTTTCCCCAGCTGTGAACGGCTGTTTCCCCAGCTGTGAAATGCCATGTTTCCCCAGCTGTGAAAGGCCGTGTTTCCCCAGCTGTGAAGGTTGTGTTTCCCCAGCTGTGAAAGGTCGTGTTTCCCTGCCTTTGAAAGGCCGTGTTTCCCTGGCTGTAAAAGGCCGTGTTTCCCTGGCTGTAAAAGGCCGTGTTTCCCTGCCTGCGAAAGGCCGTGTTTCCCTGCCTGTGAAAGGCCGTGTTTCCCTGGCTGTAAAGGCCCTGTTTCCCTGGCTGTGAAAGGCTGTGTTCTCCCGGCTGTGAAAGGTAGTGTTTCCCCAGCTGTGAACGGCTGTGTTTCTCTGGCTGTAAAAGGCTGTGTTTCCCGGGCTGTGAAAGGCTGTGTTCTCTCAGCTGTGAAAGGTAGTGTTTCCCCAGCTGTGAACGGCTGTGTTTCTCTGGCTGTAAAAGGCTGTGTTTCTTGGGCTGTAAAAGGCTGTGTTTCCCTGGCTGTGAAAGGCTGTGTTCTCTCAGCTGTGAAAGGTAGTGTTTCCCCAGCTGTGAACGGCTGTGTTTCCCTGGATGTAAAAGACTGTGTTTCTTGGGCTGTAAAAGGCTGTGTTTCCACAACTGTAAAAGGCCGTGTTTCCCCAGCTGTAAAAGGCCGTGTTTCCCCAGCTGTAAAATGCCGTGTTTCCCCAGCTGTGAAAGGCTGTGTTTCCCCGGCTGTGAAAGGCTGTTTCCCCAGCTGTGAAAAGTTGTGTTTCCCCAGCTGTGAAAGGTCGTGTTTCCCCAGCTGTGAAAGGCCGTGTTTCCCCAGCTGTGAAGGTCGTGTTTCCCCAGCTGTGAAAAAGGCTGTGTTTCATCGGCTGTGAAAGGCTATGTTTCCTCAGCTGTGAAAGGTCGTGTTTCCCTGGCCGTGGTGCCCTGGCTGTAAAAGGCCGTGTTTCCCTGGCTGTAAAAGGCCGTGTTTCCCTGCCTGTGAAAGGCCGTGTTTCCCTGGCTGTAAAAGGCCATGTTTCCCTGGCTGTAAAAGGCCGTGTTTCCCTGCCTGTGAAAGGCCGTGTTTCCCTGGCTGTAAAAGGCTGTGTTCTCCAGGCTGTGAAAGGTAGTGTTTCCCCAGCTGTGAACGGCTGTGTTTCTCTGGCTGTAAAAGGCTGTGTTTCTTGGGCTGTAAAAGGCTGTTTCCCCGGCTGTGAAAGGCTGTGTTCTCTCAGCTGTGAAGGTCGTGTTTCCCCAGCTGTGAAAAAAGGCTGTGTTTCCCCGGCTGTGAAAGGCTGTGTTTCCCCAGCTGTGAAAGGTCGTGTTTCCCTGCCTGTGAAAAGCCGTGTTTCCCTGGCTGTAAAAGGCCGTGTTTCCCTGGCTGTAAAAGGCCGTGTTTCCCTGCCTGTGAAAGGCCGTGTTTCCCTGGCTGTAAAAGGCCGTTTTTCCCTGGCTGTAAAAGGCCATGTTTCCCTGGCTGTGAACGGCTGTGTTCTCCCGGCTGTGAAAGATAGTGTTTCCCCAGCTGTGAACGGCTGTGTTTCTCTGGCTGTAAAAGGCTGTGTTTCTTGGGCTGTAAAAGGCTGTATTTCCCTGGCTGTGAAAGGCTGTGTTCTCTCAGCTGTGAAAGGTAGTGTTTCCCCAGCTGTGAACGGCTGTGTTTCCCTGGCTGTAAAAGGGCGTGTTTCCCCGGCTGTAAAAGGCTGTGTTTCCACATCTGTAAACGGCCGTGTTTCCCCCACGGTCTGTTCCAACGCCGATCGTCTTACATGATAAGCCATGCTGTGTTTTTATGAGGTCCAACTGTTTGGGTTTTTTTTGCTCACAAGTGATTTCTATGGGCATGAGTGGTAAAGTCACCACAGTTTGACGACAGTACCAAAATTGCTGTTAAGCGTTGACAGGTTTTAGTCAGTAGCAGCAAGCAGAAATCAGCCTGAGGTCAAGAACAGTCGATTTGAAGGACAACAGAAATGTTCCTCTAAGATAAGGGAACAACATTTTTGTGAAGAAAGGCCAACTCAATCTTTGTAAAATAACACTGAGGAGTGATATTTTCCTTCTTTTATGACAAATCATATTTCTTTGTATGTCCCCACACTTCAGGTGTGGGAAGATGACAGCATGAACTCGCATGTGTGGCGGCCTCACCCAGTGCTGACTATGCAGTGTCTTTGTCCACGTCTACATCAGAGTTTGTGTCATTTTGTGAAGAACTTTTACGAGGATTTATGTCTGTGATCGTTGATTTTCTTTGCTGGCTGGGAGAGCTGGTATTGGATCAGCCGGGAGAGCAGGGCAGGCTAAGCTAACTGCTAGCCCATGCAGACCAGCAGTTGGCGGCGGCCTCGCTTAGCGTCAATTGTGCAGTGTTTTTTTCTGCGTCTGCGTTTGTGTCGTCGTATGGAGTGTGGGGGAGGTGTGTCGATGGTGTCTGGCTGGGAGAGCTGGAGCTGGATTGGCTGACAGACCTTGGTCTGCTGCATCCTGTGGGACCAAAACCACAGCCCTGCCCGGAGCTGTGCCTGAAGAGGAAACACCGAGGGCGGTCCGACAGGACGCGGAAGCGGGGCAGGCTAAGCTAACTGCTAGCCCATGCAGACCGGCGGTTCCCACAGTCATCCTGGCTGGTGTTCCTTCTCCTGGACAGTGGCATTTTTTGAATTGTGTTGCAAATTACTGAATGGACTGTGTTGTTGACTGTTTGTGTTTTTTTGCTTTGTTCTCTCTGGTTTTGTATGTTTTTGATGGTGTCGTTTTTGGGAGGTTTTGGGTGTGTGTTTTTGTCCCTTGTGTTGCACTGCTGTGTGCTGGGGGAAATGACATTTCATCTCTTTTGTGTACGCAAGTAAATGAATGAGATGACAACAAATTGTTCCTGATTCCTGTATCTGTTTTGTATGTCTGTTAAAAGATTATTTGATAGCGCCAAAAGTTGTTTGGTTTCCAGCTCTCCATAATGTTAATGACCCCACCCCCACGCAGCCTGTTTTAGGGGCAGGTCATCAGCATAGCAGCGGCATGCTGATCACCCCCCCCCCCTCCCTTGGGTGTAGTAGAATTAGACCAGTTTGGAGACGTCATCCGTGCTGATGAACCAAGAAGAAGAGTGCTGCTCAGCAGTCGTCATGCTGAGATGAATGTACCAATGCACGGGTTAGGGACCAACATTTTGTGTAATCACACACATCATTGTGTCACAACCAAAGGAGGCAAGATATGGAACAACTGCAGTGATGAAATGAAAACGTGTGAATCAATAATCAAACGTAAAAGACTCTTTAAAAACACTATGTTGAACAGATATGGATGGAGCTGTGACATCTTGCTGCAGCTACGATTTGGACCACTTTGAACCCATGTCCTACCTGCCGCTCAGCGTCTCGGACCGGCTGGTAGTGTCGCTGCTCCGGCCCCCTCGTGTGACAGGGACGGTAGCCGCTCCACCAGGGGTTACCTTGATCTCAGCATGGCAGCCCAATGCCAACCTGGGTTGGTTGTTCCCGCTGTGACGCCACCCAAAGGGCCAGCTTCTGAATGGCCATCTTCTGAATGGCCAGCTTCTGGGTGGCGTGTTCAGGTGGTGCCGTGTGTTTGGTCATTTGAGGAAACTGGTGAGACGTGTGAAAGCGTCAACATGGTTCTGCCTGCGGACTGCAAATCAAGACGGACCGATCTGTTTTCTATCATAACCCGCTTTATACAGAGGTTGTTGTCCACCCTGGTGGTTTTTTATTTGTTGTTAAGCGGATGTAGCCACGGTGACGTGTGTGTGTGTGTGTGTGTTTATGTGTGTGATTTTTATTTCAGTAAAAATTACACTTAGCTAAGTAGAAATAGCTATTATCTTTTTTGTAACAGAAGCTAAGAACTTTACTTAAAAATCTATTTTAGGGCATCCGGGTAGTGTAGTGGTCTATTCCGTTGCCTACCAACATGGGGACCGGCGGTTCGAATCCTCGTGTTACCTCTGGCCTCGTGTTACCTCCTCCCTACAGACACAACTGGCCGTGTCTGTGGGTGGGAAGCCGGATGTGGGTATGTGTCCTGGTCGCTGCACTAGCCCCTCCTCTGGTCGGTCGGGGTGCCTGTTCGTGGGGGAGGGGAAACTGGGGGGAATAGCATGATCCTCCCACGCGCTACGTCCCCCTGGTGAAACTCCTCACTGTCAGGTGAAAAGAAGCGGCTGGTGACTCCACGTGTATCAGGAGGAGGCATGTGGTAGTCTGCAGCCCTCCCCGGATCGGCAGAGGGGGTGGAGAGCAGAGACCAGGACGGCTCGGGAGAGTGGGGTAAATGCCCAAGTACAATTTGGGGGGGGGGGGATCCAACAACAAAACTCTATTTTGTAGGTGCTAAGTTCTACAAGTTTCAAATGAAACCTTGCTTCTAGGCAAACCACTGGGCAGCGCTGCGGTAGCTGGGTACATTAACCGTGCTTCAGAAACTGATGGAAGGAAGCTAGCGTTAGCTAAAACCCACGCCAGGTCACCTTGTCTGACAGTGACGAGTTTCTCTCCCTTGTTAAATGAATGAATTAACCCGCAACGTTTCAAAGTGATGAGACACCGCGGCGTGTCTGTGGCGTACGTAGTCAGACTCATACTTCAACATGTTCTTAAACTGTTTCTAACAGTGACAGACAGATAGATAGATAGCTGGAGAGAGATAGAGTGAAAGATAGATAGATAGATAGATAGATAGATAGATAGATAGATAGATAGATAGATAGCCTGGTACAGACTAATTGCTGAACAGTAATGAGTGTTGTGTAGCAGGATGTTGTGTCATCATCATTAGTGGGCAGTGTGTGGTTGCAGGTGAGGAGAACTGTGTTCTGTGTCTCTTGCTTCCACCTTCATCTGTGCATAAGTGGTGTGAAACATTGAATCATGGGTAATTATGGTGGTGGTGGTGGTGGTGGTGGTGTGTATTATTCTAGTGCAGGGTTTGTGATTTTGACTCAGCCAACACACACACACACACACACACACACACACACACACACACACACACACACACACACACACACACTTTGACCACCTAAGTGACCTGTTTATCTCTTCCTCTTGCTCTCTCTTCCGCTCTCTTTCTCTCTCCCTCCTCCTCTCGCTCTTCCTCGCTCTTCTTCTCTCTCTCTCTTCTTTGCTCTCTTCCTTTCTCTGTCCTCTTCTCACTCTCTTCCTCTTTCGGTTCCTCGCTCTCGTCCTCTCTCTCTCGTTCTCTCTCTCTCGTCCTCTCTCCCTCTTCCTCGCCCTCTTCCTCTCTCTCTATTCCGCTCTCTTCCTCTCCCCCTCTTCCTCCCTCTCTCTTCCTCTCGCTTCCGCCCTCCCTCTTCCTCTCTCCCTCTCCCTCTCCCTTGCAGCTCTCTTGAATTATCTTCTCTTGCTCTTTCTCCATCTCTTACACTCACATTTTCCTGTGACGTCATCTACGTCTGTCTGTCTGTCTGTCTGTCTGTCTGTCTGTCTGTCTGTCTGTCTGTCTGTCTGTCTCTCTTTTGTTCAATTGGCTGCATCTTTTTTCCTTTCTAACCCCTTTGCTCTCCTCCCACCTGCACCTGTCCATACTTCCCCCACGTCTGTCCCTCTCTCTCTCTCTCTCTCTCTGTCTCTCTCTCTCTCTCTCTCTCTCTCTCTCTCTCTCTCTCTCTCTCTCTGTCTCTCTCTGTCTTACCGTTTATCTTGGCAGTACCTTTCTTTCTCTGGCGTGGTGATTTGTGTCTCCTCTGCCGCTCACCACCTCCGTCTCTGTTTAGACTCTCCTGGTTGCTCTCTCTGTTGTTTGTCCCTATTTTCTATTTTCTATTCGTCTCTTGTTTCTCCCCCTGCAACTCTTCATCCATCTTTCCTGCCCTCTGTTGCTCTCTCTTCCTCCATCCCTCACTCGAGTGGAGGAGAGCGGCCTCGCGTGAGGGGAAAGACTAATTGGGTTTTGAGTCAGGAGGTCTTTCTGCTCCCCCTCCTCTTCTACACCTGCCCTGTGATCCCTCCTGCCCCCCCTCTCCCTCTCTTTTCTCTCCGTCCCTCCTTCCTATTTTTAAATAACAATTCCCAATTTAGTGTCATTTCATCCCCCCCTCTTTTAATTACTTCTATCACTCTCTTACTGAAGATCTGTCTCATCCTCACCGCCCCTCTCCCTCTTCTCCCTCTCTCTACCTCTCTCTCTATCTCTCTCTACCTCTCTCTCTCTGTCGCTCTGTATCTAGCTCTCTATCTCTCTCCACCCCTCTCTCTCTATCTAGCTCACTCTCTCCACCTCTCTCTCTCTCTCTACCCCTTTCTCTCTCTCGCTCTCTCTCTCTGTCAGAAACTAGAGGTTATCTCTGCCAGCTGTCCACCATCAAACATGGCCTGGCGCCACAATTCATCTCCTGTGTCCTACGATCAGTCACCCGTTCCTCATCACTCTCTCCCTCCCTGTTTGTAGGTTTATTATTTTCCACACTTCCCTTCTCTCTTTCTGTTTTTTTCCAGTCTTTTTCAATCTGTGTTTCTCTCTGCAAGAATGAAGGATTGAACACACACACACACACACACACACACACACACACACACACACACACACACACACACACACACACACACACACTATCACTCCCATGCATACATACAAGTGTGTGTTTACAGGAGTTCTGAATGTACAGTAAGGAAAACTTGAACCTGATTGTGTGTGTGTGTGTGTGTGTGTGTGTGTGTGTGTGTGTGTGTGTGTGTGTGTGTGTGTGTGTGTGTGTGTGTGTGTGTGTGTGTGTGTGTGTGCGTTTATACAATCCATCTGTTTGCCATCTCTGTTTGTGGGCATGGGTTTCCTCTATCTAACCATCAATTTTAACACACATAAAAGCAGTGTGTGTATGTGTGTGTGTGTGCGCGCATGCATGTGTGTGCGTGCATGCATATCTGTGTATGTGCATGTGTGTGCATGCGCGTGTTTGCACGTGTGTGCGTGTGTGTATGTGTGGTTGCATGCATGTGTGCATGCGTTCGCGTGTTTGCGAGCATGCATGTGTGTTTGCGCACATGCATATGTGTCTGCGCACACGCGTGTGTTTGCAAGCATGTGTGTGCATGAGTGCATGCATGTGTGCATGCTGCGTGTGTGCAGCTTCCTGTGGTTTCATGGCTTGCAGGTCATGCAGGGAGCAGAGGGCATCCCACCTGTCTGCCCGCCTGTCTGCCTGCCTGCCTGTCTGCCCGCCTGTCTGCCCACCTGTCTGTCTGCCTGCCTGTCTGCCCGCCTGTCTGTCTGCCTGCCTGCCTGTCTGCCCACCTGAATCTATAAACTAAATTAAGTAGAAACGCTGTGTTGGAATGAATACTGCTTTCAGCATATTTTGCAAAAACGTACGGCTTTTTTTGCTCAGTCCATAACATGCAAGTCCTTCCATCTTCATCTGAATCCATTTGCCAAGCTGCAGCCCGTAACAGGGCTAATTGACTCAAGCCAGAGAGCAGGAAGATGGAGCCGCAAAGCAGAGTGAGGTCAAGGGAAGGTGAGACGGGGAGAAACTTACTATCTGCCGAGAAAAAATCCCGGTCACTTTGGCATGAAGAGAATGACTAACAGTTACCCGCTGAAACGTTGACTTACGCCAGGAAATATTCAGATATGTGGAGTTCATATGCCCCCCCCCCCCGGCCTGGCTGTCTGTCTCCAGCTCTGCCTCCTGCTGTCTCCCCCTCTCCGTATTTATCCTTCTGTCCCTCTTTCTCCAATTCAGACTGGTCTCAGCTAGTCAGTCTGTGAGTCTTTATTGAGTTTCGTGTATGGCAGACTTAATTATGCAGTCGGCCCCGCTCACCTCCATCAGGACATGGCAGAGGACCGAGCAGAAGCCAGTGTCCTGAACTCAGAATCCTCCTGGTCTGGATTGTGTTCTCTAAAACATAGAAACCACTACCACCCATCCCGGTCGCTGTTCCACCCCCTCTGCCGATCGGGGGAGGGCTGCAGACTACCACATGCCTCCTCACATACATGTGGAGTCACCAGCCGCTTCTTTTCATCTGACAGTGGGGAGTTTCACCAGGGGGACGTAGCACATGGGAGGATCACGTTATTCCTCCCAGTTCCCCCCCCCCCCTGAACAGGGACCCCGACCGACCAGAAGAGGCGCTAGTGCAGCGACCAGGAGACATACCCACATCCCTCCCTCCTACAGACACGGCCAATTGTGTCTGTAGGGGATGCCCGACCAAGCCGGAGGGATTTGAACCGGAGATTCCCGTGTTGATAGGCGACGGAATAGACCACCACGCTACCTGGACGCCATTATCATTTGATTCTGTGACAAAAAAATAATTTGGTCATTGAGTTGTATTTGTGGTTAATGGGTCAGAGATCCAAACCTTGCATGGAGTAAAAAAGTGTGAACAATTTAATTTAGATGTCATTATTTTCTGGATTATAATCTCAATTTGTGTTATACTATCATCTGTAGTTGTGTTTTTATCATCATTTTTATTGGCTGGTGTGACAGAGGAAGATGCAGAGGACAGGAAGAAATGGAAACGGATGATCCACTGTGGCGCCCCCTAACGGGAGCAGCCAAAAGTAGCTGTAGCAGTAGTAGTAGTAGTGGTAGTAGCAGTAGCAGTATTATTATTATTATTATTATTAGTAGTAGTAGTAGTTGCGGTTGTAGTAGTAGCGGTAGTAGTAGTAGTGGTAGTAGTAGTAGTAGTAGCAGTAGTAGTATTATTAGTAGTAGCAGTAGCAGTAGCAGTAGTAGTAGCAGCAGTAGCAGTAGTAGTAGCAGCAGCAGTAGTAGTGGTAGTAGCAGTAGTAGTAGCGGCAGTAGTAGTAGTAGTGGTGGTAGTAGTAGTAGTAGTGGTAGTAGTAGTAGTTGTAGTAGCAGTAGTGGTAGTAGTAGTAGTAGTTAGTAGTAGCAGCAGTAGTAGTAGTGGTAGTAGTAGTTAGTAGTAGCAGCAGTAGCAGTAGTAGTAGTGGTAGTAGTAGTAGTAGTGGTAGTAGTAGTAGCAGCAGTAGCAGTAGTAGCAGTAATGGTAGTAGTAGCAGTAGTGGTAGTAGTAGTGGTAGTAGTAGTAGTAGCAGTAGCAGTAGTGGTAGTAGTAGCAGCAGTGGTAGTAGCGGTAGTAGCAGTAGTAGTAGTGGTAGCAGTAGTTGTAGTAGTTAGTAGTAGCAGTAGTAGTGGTAGTAGTAGTAGCAGTAGTAGTGGTAGTAGTAGTAGCAGTAGTAGTAGTAGTAGCAGTAGCAGTAGCAGTAGTGGTAGTAGTAGCAGTAGTAGTAGTTAGTAGTAGCAGCAGTAGCAGTAGTAGTAGCAGTAGTATTAGTAGTAGCAGCAGTAGCAGTAGTAGTAGTAGTAGTGGTAGTAGTAGTGGTAGTGGTAGTAGTAGTAGTAGTAGTAGTTGTGTTTTCATGTACGGCTCATATTCAGGTGAGGATAGAATCGTCTGTGTGGTACCTGGACTGTAACTGTGTATGTGGTTGGTCATGTTGCTCAGATACTCATCACATTTGTGCAGCCGGTCTCCTGCTGAAAGGAGCCTCCTGACTGGCGCTTTGCCATCTGCATGTTGTGCAGGCTGGACGTTGGCGGTTCGAGCCTACAGACACACACATGTGTATTCACTCCCACTAGCGTGTTCACACACTGTCTTTGTCGGCCATGTTTGCCGGCAGAAAGACGGTTAAACGCTGCTGTGCAGAGACATGTGGCTCTTTGTGATAGAGCGTGGAGGCGGCCAGGCCGGGTCCCCTGCATGGCACCAGTGGCCTGGACTGTCAGAAGTGCTGCCAAACAAACTTCACCACACACAGCCTGGCCTCCGCACGCCTCGCTGGCTACTCCGTCGGGTGTTCCAGTCTGGCCCTCGAGGCAGCAGGGGGAAGGACTGTTTTATTCAGGGGAGAGAGCATGCGAGCCGTGAGCTCACAGCAGCCGAGCTGTTAGACGCTGGGACAGGAGACCCGGCTGATGAAGGAAGTGCCCCATTTAGCAGCGTTTAGCTCTCCGCTGGTCCCTGAGACACCAGTGAGTTTATCTTTGTTTCTGTTGTCTCGCCCCTTCTGTCTCGTCTCTCCAGTAACGCTCCCTGAAACAGTCCTTCTTTGTCTTCTAAAGAACTCTCTAGATCACGCCACACAGAGGCAGAGAAAGTCACAGCTCCAGTCCACTTTCTTTCCCCTCCCCCCCTTTTCTCCCCAATTGTACTTGGCCAATTACCCCACTCTTCCGAGCCGTCCCGGTCACTGCTCCACCCCCTCTGCCGATCCGGGGAGGGCTGCAGACTACCACATGCCTCCTCCCATACATGTGGAGTCACCAGCCGCTTCTTGTCACATGACAGTGAGGAGTTTCACCAGGGGGACGTTGTGTGTGGGAGGATCACGCTATTCCCCCCAGTCCCCCCACCCGAACAGGCGCCCCGACTGACTGGAGAAGGAGGCGCTAGTGCAGCGACCAGGACACATACCCACATCCGGCTTCCCAACCGCATTCAAGGCCAATTGTGTCTGTAGGGACACCTGACCAAGCCGGAGGTAACATGGGGATTCGAACCAGCGATCTCTGTGTTGGTAGGCAATGGAATAGACCGCTATGCTACCCGGACGCACCCCAATCTTCACCTCCGCCTTAAGCCATGCCCACTTCCATGTACATGTCACTCCTGAATCTAGCTGTGCTGCATGTAGAGCGTGTTCCTCCTTTAGCTCTCCCACTCTGAAAAGACGTTACAGGACGGGTGGTCACTGACAGAGGCAACTGACAGAGGTGGAAGAAGCAGTCAGATCTTATGAGTAAAGGGAGTAAGACCACACTGTAAAAATACTCTGCTGCAAGTAAAAATCCATCCATTATCCAAACCGCTTATCCTGCTCTCAGGGTCACGGGGATGATGGCGCCTATCCCAGCAGTCACTGGGCGGCAGGCGGGGAGACTCCCTGGACACGCCGCCAGACCATCACACAGTCCATCACAGAGCCCAACATCATAAAAAAGAGAACACTTAACATGCACTTTATTTTATGATTTTTTTAACATCATAAAATAAAGTGCATATTAAGTATTCGTATTGTGTCACTAAACACGCTGAACTGAAATCCATTTAAAACATGAATAACAGTTTTAATGTATCGACAAGAGGGGCTGGAGAATGAAGTATTGGGAAAAAAGTATTGCAATAATGAGCTGTATTGATTTTTCTTCTTCGCAGCCCTAGCCATTACTGGCACTTCGTGGCTCAGGCTGCAGGTAATGAACTTGTCCCGTGCCATGGACAGTCACCATGACGTGATTCACTTCAGCCCGAGCAGATGCAGTGCCACGCTGCAGCATCCAAACACGACAAGAGCAGCGATGCATGCTGACGTCCCATCCATCCATCTTCCGAACCGCTGATCTTGCTCTCAGGGTCGCGGGGATGCTGCAGCCTATCCCAGCAGTCACTGGGCTGCAGGCGGGGAGACACCCTGGACAGGCCACCAGACCATCACACAGGGCTGACATACAAACACACACACACATTCACACCTAGGGACAATTTTTGTACGGCTGATTCACCTGACCTACATGTCTTTGGACTGTGGGAGGAAACCGGAGCCCCCGGAGGAAACCCTTACAGACACGGGGAGAACACGATGCGTGTTAATGTTCGCTACGAAAATAAAACCTTACCTCAAGTTTTGGCAGACACGTTCGTGAGCGTTATTTTTCTCCACCCGCATTTCGCAAAGACCCAACCTAGACCTGCGCTGCATCTGATTGGCTATTACTTGTTGCCTCCGGTGGTTAGGTTAGTGTGGTGTTAGCCAATCAGAGACAGAGTAGCGGTGGGTCTTCCCGTAATGCGGGTGGGGAAAAATAACGCTCACGAATGTGAGGATGTCCAAGGATGTCTTCAAGCGGATGTCACGTAGCAAACGAGATCAGAGTTCCGACTGGCCCATAGAAATGCCACAGTAATGACTAAAGCTGCGCTATTGATTGGACAGTCCAGTAAGGTTGATGCTAGCCTTGATCGGCAGGACGGACAATCTCATAGTGAAGATAGATAATGTGCAATCGCAGCTATTCTCTCCTCACTCACTCAACTGTCTGGGGACTGTCCTCCACCAAAAAGCGACCCCCTAGGTCGTTTGTACAGGCAGCTTATTTCGGCCTGTAGTTACATTTTAAAGTCAAGCAACCTCTAGCGGTCCTGCCACCAATAGAAATCTTTGTTACTATACTCTTGTAAGGTTTGCAGGTATGCATACAATGATCCTACCCCCCTTACACCGAAACACAACAGGAAATTTTCTGGCAGATTTCTTGAATTAAGTACACAGCAATGTCAGTCAAGCCCGTTAGCTTTAGAGCAGGCTCCTAAAAAAGTACCCCACCAGGGTTTCACTTCTTGTCAAGTATTTTCCTCAAATGTTTTGTCTTGTTTGTCCTGTTGTGGAAAAGGGTTTTGCTCAGATACCTCTCCTTGATGGCAAATTTAGAATAATGGCTATTGCACCAATCCACCTGTCAGTCGATTGACAGGTGGATTGGTGCAGCATCAGCAGTAATGCGGACGTTGTGCCGGACCGTTGTGGTGAAGAGGGAGCTGAGCCGGAAGGCAAAGCTCTCAATTTACCCGTCAGTCTTCATTCCAACCCTCACCTATGGTCATGAGCTTTGGGTAGTGACCGAAAGGGTGAGATCGCGGATACAAGTGGCTGAAATGAGTTTCCTCGGTAGGGTGTCTGGGCTCAGCCTTAGAGATATGTAGGGTGAGGAGCTCGGATATCCGGAGGGAGCTCAGAGTAGAGCCGCTGCTCTTTCGCGTCGAAAGGGGCCAGCTGAGGTGGTTCAGGCATCTGATTAAGATGCCTCCTGGGCGCCTTCCTTTGGAGGTTTTCCGTGCACGGCCAAATGGGAGGAGACCCAGAACTTGCTGGAGGAACTACATGTCCAATCTGGCCTGGGAACGTCTTGGGATCCCCCGGGAGGAGCTGGGGAGTGTTGCTGGGGAGAGGGATGGCTGGAGTGTCTTACTGTCTGCGGGTGAGAAGCCAGATGTGAAAATGTGTCCTGGTCGCTGCACTAGCGCCTCCTCTGGTCAGTCGGTCGGGGCGCCTGTTCAGGGTGGAGGGGTAACAGGGGGGAATAGCGTGATCCTCCCTCACGCTACATCTCCCTGGTGAAACTCCTCACTGTCAGGTGAAAAGAAGCGGCTGGCGACTCCACATGTATCGGAGGAGGCATGTGGTAGTCTGCAGCCCTCCCTGGATCGGCAGAAGGGGTGGAGCAGCGACCGGGACAGCTCGGAAGAGTGGGGTAATTGGCTGGATACAACTGGGGAGAAAGGGGAAAAAACGCAATTTCATCTGCTCAAGAAAATTGTGTTTAGATTTGTATTTCATGTGAGCATCCCACCAAGTCAAATTCTGTGTATGTGGAAACCTAGCCATAAGGTTGTAAGGTATAGTAACTGGTCATATGGTTGTAAGTTATAACTGGTCATAAGGTTATAAGGTATAACTGGTCATACGGTTGTAAGGTATAACTGGTCATACGGTTGTAAGGTATAACTGGTCATATGGTTGTAAGGTGTAACTGGTCATACGGTTGTAAGGTATAACTGGTCATAAGGTTGTAAGGTATAACTGGTCATATGATTGTAAGGTATAACAGTAACCCGGGGTATTAAAAAATGTCGATGGTGTCCATTTAATCACCGGCATATTTCTGCACTTCATCTGTATAATGAACTCCAGGCGAACTGTTCGACCATTAACGATAATTAGACTGGACCTGACTTGACTACAACGTAGTACCATCAACTTTATGAGCAACCAAATTAAGGAGTGCAAAGGTCATGGCTGCATACTGACCTTTGAACCCGGTCCGTGTTTGACCCCATCATGGGCATGTTTCTCTGAGAAATCTGGCTCGTATTAGGACTTATTCGTGACCCGGAAAGACAGTCGTATTTCCCCGTCCTGACTCTGTGGAATGTTCATATGTAATAACCCCACCCTGTCACTAGGTAACCCTACACAACTACACCCCGTCAATGCACAACGCAAAGCATGGGGGCATGGCAGTTACATCCAGAGGTCGTGGTCGAGTGACGTTACGGCAGCCGCCTCATTACAGACTGCTGGCAAAAAAAAACCCCGTCAGTTTCGCTCCCTAATTATCGTTTATTCCTGCTGTAATTCCCACCTATCAGTCACCGCTGCAGTGCCCAGCCTCTCCTCTGTCAGCTCTCAAACGCTGAAAGATAATATTCAAATCCACAGACAGGGTTTTGGTAACACGTCTGTTTCTGTTTGTTTAGAAGAGGAGAGAGCGAGGCGCTTCATGTCACCTGAGCCCAGTCCTTCATACTGAACAGGCAAGACAGTTTTCTTTCTCTTCTCTTCTCTTCTCTTCTCCTACAGCATTCTGTTGTGGTTGCCCACCCTTCATGTGTTTTGTGAGCACAGGAGTTTCTCATGGATGCTTTGGCCTGTTTATTTTGGGGCTTGTGTGCGTGTGTGAGAGAATGTATGTTATTATGGCAAAGGCTTCGAAAATAAATGGCTGAATATATATACATACATATATATACATACACACACACATACACTCTCTCTTTTTCTCTCTGTCTTTCTCTTTATCTGTCCATCTAGCTAGCTAGCTCTTCTCCCTCTCTATCTATCTATCTATCTATCTATCTATCTATCTATCTATCTATCTATCTATCTATCTATCTATCTATCTATCTATCTATCTATCTATCTATCTCTTCTCTCTCTTTCTCTCTCTCTCTGTCTCTCTCCCTCTCTCTCTCTATCTATGTAGCTCTTCTCTCTCTTTCTCTCTCTCTTTTTCTCTCTGTCTTTCTCTCTATCTGTCTATCCATCTAGCTAGCTAGCTCCTCTCCCTCTCCCTCTCTCTCTATCTGTCTATCTATACACTCACTCTCTATACACTCACTCTCTCTCTCTCTCTATCTATCTATCTATCTATCTATCCATCTAGCTAGCTAGCTCTTCTCCCTCTCTTTCTATCTCTCTCTCTCTCTCTCTCTATCTCTCTATCTATCTATCTATCTATCTATCTATCTATCTATCTATCTATCTATCTATCTATCTATCTATCTATCTATCTCTTCTCTCTCTTTCTCTCTCTCTCTGTCTGTCCCTCTCTCTCTCTATCTATCTAGCTCTTCTCTCTCTCTCTCTCTGTCTCTCTCTCTATCTATCTAGCTCTTCTCTCTCTCTCTTCCTCTCTCTGTCTCTGTCTCTCTCTCTATCTATCTAGCTCTTTTCTCTATCTCTTCTCTCTCTGTCTCTGTCTCTCTCTCTCTCTATCTATCTAGCTCTACTCTCTGTCTTTCTCTCTCCTTCCTGTGTGTGTGTGTGTCTGGGCATTATTCCGTGTGAATTGGAGACGGGTCCATTCACCGGCTGGGCGACACATTGTACTATCCTCTCATTCTGTCAGCTTTCGTCCTCCCTAACCCCACCGCCGGCTCCCCCAAAAATCCATCAGGCTTCCCACAATCCACATAGCTCCCCCCACCTCGTCAGGGCAAGGTGACAGGCCATTTGCATCAGAATAAATCACACACACACACACACACACACACACACAGACACACACACATACACAGAAACTCATAACAAAGGCAGGTGCAGTGGTGAAAGATGTGTCCTAGAGGAAGTGTTGTGTTTGCAGCGGGCACACACTCAAGTAACGCAGGAGGTTTGTGTGTCAGAAAGGTCACAGCGAAGACACGGCAGATGAGGTTTGTCCCGTATGTTCTTGCTTTACTGGGCTTCCCGAGCAGGATTTGGTGTGGAGAGAGCACGCGGGATGGCTGCAGGATATCCCATACTGAAGGAAGTGGATATGTCGGTCTACAACTCGGAGAACTCCTGCACCGCTACTTTGAAGCACTCCACTGCCGTTTTTCCCAGGTTTCCTTGCACCCACCCTAGACATGAGACAGTGAGTGTGTGTGTGTTTGTGTACATATGCACTAGGGCTTGTGCTCGCCGTGACTGGTCTGACTGACTTCCGGTGTGGGAAGATGGCGGTGCAAATTCACGCTTGCGGGGGCCTCACCTAGTACGACCCACACAGTGTGTCTGTCCATGTTGTGTGTGAGTTTGTGTCTTCGTTTGATGGCTGGCAGAGCTGGCGTTGGACGGACTGGGAGAGCTGGGTCTGCTGGGCTGTGGGTCCAGGGACACCTGAAGAGGTAACACCGAGGGTGGTCTGACAGGACGCAGAAGCGGGGCAGGCTAAGCTAACTGCTAGGCCATGCAGACCGGCAGTTCCGACAAGACCGAGGGCGGTCTGGCGGCGACCTCGCCTAGTGTTGGCTGTGTTTTAGTGTCATCGTGTGGAGTGCGGGGAGGTGTGTCGAGGGTGTCTGGCTGGGAGAGCTGGTGCTGGATCGATTGAGGGAGCTTGGTCTGGTGGGTCCAGGGACCACGGCCCTGACCAGAGCTGCACGTGAAGAGGAATCATTGAGGGCAGTCTGACAGGATGCGGAAGGAAGCGGGGCAGGCTAAGCTAACTGCTAGGCGCTCGTTCTCCTGGACAGTGATTTTTCCGTTTAGTTTGGATACATGTGTTTGGTTGGGTTTTTGTATTCTTGTGGTTCTTGTGGTTCTTGGATGTGTTGTTGTGTTGCACTGCTGTGGGCTGGGGGACACGGTGTTTCGTTTCATGTGCGCAAGTGCATGAGAAGAACAAAGTGTTTCTGAATCCTGATTTCTGATAAGCAGAGCGACAACACGTGTGGACTTGTGGACCAGAACAAGATGTGAGCCAGCTGTACTTACTGGTGGACCTGATCCCGGGTCTGGAGCAGTGACAGAGCCTGACCAGACGGCAAACCTACAGTCGTAAGTCTCTGTCAGGGAAGTGCAGTGAATAGCCTGACTCCTTCCAGTTGTGGTCGGTTGGTCTGAATGGCTGGTCTGAATGACTGGTCTGAATGGCTGGTCTGACTGACTGGCTGGTCTGTATGACAGGTCTGAAGGACTGACTGGTCTGAATGACTGGTCTGACTGGCTGGTCTGAATGGCTGGTCTGAACAACTGGTCTGACTGACTGATCTGAACGGCTGGTCTGACTGGCTGGTCTGAATGGCTGGTCTGAACAACTGGTCTGAGTGACTGATCTGAATGGCTGGTCTGAATGGCTGGTCTCCACAGTCCGTCTCACATCCCGTCCGTGGTGGACATGAATGACCGAGACAAGTCTGCCAGCTCACATTAGAGCACGGCGCTAAACTTTGTCTTTGTGTATGTGTGTATGTGTGTGTGTGTGTGTGTGTGTGTTTGTACACTCTATGCATAGCTTGCTTTCCCCCTCCCAATCCCATCCCCCTCCTTCCCTGTTTTGTCCCTCTCTTGCTCTTCCCCCCCCCCCTTCCACTCCGCATTGCCCTCCCACTCTTTCTCTGCCACTCTTTCTCTCAAACTTTTTCTCTCTCACTCTTTCTCTGCCACCCACCTTCCCTAACTCGCTCTCACACCCTCTCCAACAGCACGGGTGGTTGCTACTCCCTCTCCTCCTCTTTTTTCTGTCTCTCGCCCCTCACCCCCCCCCCCACTCCTCTGGCATGTTGTGGATGTGATCTGAAATAGTTCTGGTTCCCGTAAGCGGCTTCAGTTTCACCGCCATCCATGAGAGCTCGTAGCTACCCACTTTCTCAGCACGCACACTGAACCAAGCCTGTGTGTGTGTGTGTGTGTGTGTGTGTGTGTGTGTGTGTGTGTGTGTGTGTGTGTGTGTGTGTTAGTGTGTGTGTGTGTGTGTGTGTGTGTGTGAGTAACGGCAACACTCCTCATGCCCAAAAAAAATTAACCCACTTTCCTAGTTGAGCTGCACCAACCAAAGCTGATGAAGCTTGTTCCATCCTCTTCTTCATCTCAATACTGTTCCATCCTCTTCTTCATCTCACTACTGTTCCATCCTCTTCTTCATCTCAGTACTGTTCTGTCCTCTTCTTCATCTCACTACTGTGCCATCCTCTTCTTCGTCTCACTACTGTTCCGTCCTCTTCTTCGTCTCACTACTGTTCCATCCTCTTCTTCATCTCACTACTGTTCCATCCTCTTCTTCATCTCAGTACTGTTCCATCCTCTTCTTCATCTCACTACTGTTCCATCCTCATCTTCATTCCACTACTATTCTCTTCTTCTCCTGCTGTTTAGCTTTGTGCTGCACTGTCAGCCACTTTACATGGTTCCCCCAGTACGACTATTGCCAGTACCTCCAGCACACAAACACACACATGCACACATGCACTGGCATCCATCACTTTTCCCACGTCTGACAATGTGTACGCACACAAGCACACACATGAATGCGGGTTCGAGAGCAGCTGTGTAAAATCATCATTTCGTCTTTTCTCTTCGTCTGCCTGCTGAGCTCTCCTCTGGTTCATCCACCCCACTGGCCCCTGAACACCCCCTGAACACCCCAGGGCCCAGGAATAATTACCCCAGGGCCCAGGGCCACGGAGACAACCTGAGCAGTCTGCGGAGCTTCCTGCTCCTTCCCACCGGCAAGGAGCAGGAAGCTCCGTAGACTAGAGCCTGGCCCGGGAGGAGGGATCCAGCGGCTTATGTGGGGGCAGATCACAGGACGGGGGGGAAACTAGCCAAAGGGGGGGGTATTGAAATGAAGGCGAGAGAGTGTCATTGTGCAGCAGACACAGAACGACTGTGACAGCTCGGAGGAAAAGAAAGGATATTGCCAGTTTATGATTGACAGCCGTGAATTCTCTCTTATTAAAATACTTTCCAGGGCCACCGCGCCTCGGGGCTCCCGCACGCCGCCCTCCTGACCGTCCCGGGCTTCTGTTGTACGTCACATTAGGCGGGTTTCCAGCCACCAGATTTTATGCGCATTTTCAATTTGTGCGTGAAAAAAACCTGAGTGGAGGGCATCCAGTTAGCGTAGGGCGTCCCTACAGACACAATTGGCTGTGTCTGCGGGCGGGAAGCCGGATGTCAGTATGTGTCCTGGACGCTGCACTAGCGCCTCCTCTGGTCGGTCGGGGCGCCTGTTCGGGGGGGCGAAGCTAGGGGGAATAGCGTGATCCTCCCATGCGATACGCCCCCCCGGTGAAACTCCTCACTGTCAGGTGAAAAGAAGCAGCTGGCGACTCCTCATGTATCGGGGAGGCATGTGGTAGTCTGCAGCCCTCTCCGGGTCGGCAAAGGGGGTGGAGCAGCGACCGGGGTGGCTCAGAAGAGTGGGGTAAATGGCCAGGTACAATTGGGGAGAAAAAGGGGGGGAAAGCCCCCCAAAAAAGAACGAGTAGTTTTAAATAAATAATTTTAATCATCATCATCATCATCATCTTCATTACATTAATAGCGCTTTTCTAGACAACCAAAGCGCTTCACACTGAAGGAGGAAACTCACCTCAACCACCACCAATATGTAGCACCACACCTGGGTGATGCACGGCAGCCATTTTGCAGCAGAACGCTCACCCCACATCAGCTTGAGATGGAGAGGGAGAGGAATCCCTGAGCCAATTACATGGGGGGGGTGATTAGGTGGGCAGATGGAGAGAGCCAGGTTGGGAAATGTTGCCAGGACACCGCGGAAGGCCTTACTCTTTGCGATAAGGGCCATGGGATCTTTAATGGCCGCAGTGAGTCAGGACCTCGGTTTAACGTCTCATCTAAAGGACGGAACTTAAACACAGCGAGGCGATACGCCGGGCGGACAAAGCGAGAGTGACTCTGGGGTGGGCTTTCACCCGCTGAAGGGCACTGAAGCAGAGGATGGGGATGAAGAGCGATGCGGAGTTGGCCTGCACACTGGGGTGTGTTCTGGTAGCTGTGGTTCAGGGGGGCGTGTCCTTCTGGTGACGTTGTTCCGGGGGGAGGGGCCAACTTTGAATGTTGCGTTGACAGAGGATAACCGACCAATCCTACTTGTTCTACCTTTAAATATTAGATGTCAGATTCTTATTAATTAACACGCGAAACCATGTTTATACAAAGTAATAAGTAAATTCAGACTGGAGACGCTAAACAGCTTTTCTTTTTGAAATAAAGTAGTTAAAAGTTGAAAATATTACACACAGTTTAAATAAGTTTAAACATGGCGGTGGCTTATTGTACAATACCGATGCAACCGCTACCTTGCAGCTATTAAGATTATGTCCCCCCTGATTTCCACACATAATACTGGATATGAACAATTTCCCTCACCCAATATATATATATATATATATAGATCACAATACATTATTTTTGCATTTATGTTCCCCCCTTTTAACAGCTGCACAGGATAGATCCGACATGCCAGATTTGGGTGGAGACGGTGAACAGCAGGGTAACGGTACACCCAGGCCCCGGGGCTACTGGGGACGGACTTCATTGAGAAGCATGTCCTCTGATACTGGCACCATGCACAGCATGTGGGATGCTCTCTTTAAAATGCATGAGCAGCAGTTAGAGACAGACCGAGCAAGAGACCTTGCAGGCAATTCCAGTGCCCTAAATCAGTCTGCACGCTGTGTTGAGAGACGTTCACAAGCTGCGGAGTTTATGGCAGGAATTACCAGGCAGGGCAGTTACAGCACATCTGAACCCCAGTGTCCCCCTGGGAGGCAAACCCTCCTGTCTGCACCACCCTGCACAGTTTTACCAGGGAAAGGAAGGTGATCGATAGGTCTGTCAGTGCCAGAGGCAGCACGAGCCCTGCTACATGTCAGGAGTCATGCTAGTCAGGAGTCATGCTAGCCGCTAATTGCATATGGAAGTCTGATGCTCGGTATGATGCCTTTTTGGCTGGATTGTCTGACACAGCAGTTCCCAAACTTTTTGGCAGCGCATGCCTTTCTACATCTCAACCAGGTTGCTGCACCCCCAGTCCCCCACACCTGCAAACCAAAAACCATTGAAGGCAGCAAGTTTAATCATGCACAAATAATCGGAACAAAAATACACAGAACAAAATATTCAACAGATCGCAACAACCGGCGTCCGGGTAGCGTAGCGGTCAATTCCATTGCCCACCAACACAGGGATCTCTGGTTCGAATCCTTGTGGTACCAGAGGGCTGCAGACTACCACATGCCTCCTCCGATAGATGTGGAGTCGCCAGCCGCTTCTTTTCACCTGACAGTGAGGAGTTTCACCAGGGGGACGTAGCACGTGGGAGGATCATGCTGTTCCCCCGACCAACCAGAGGAGGCGCTAGTGCAGCGACCAGGACACATACCCACATCCGGAATCCCACCCGCAGACACGGCCAATTGTGTCTGTAGGGACGCCCGATCAAGCCAGAGGTAACACGGGGATTCGAACCGCCGATCCTCGTTGTTGGTAGGCAACAGAATAAGCCGCTATACGCTACCCGTACAATTCGGTTAAAATTTGCGATGCATTTGGAGGAAACCCGGCTGTCTTACGATGGGGAAAAGGGTAAAACGTCCCTCTGTAAGACTGTGAGTAGAAGTGAGGATGCGGTCACATTGTGCGAACAGCGATGGTACGATCCATGTTGGCTGACAACTGCAATAAAAGGAGACCTGGTCCCAGGGACGTTCAAAATGGTCTCGTGGAAAAAACATGCAGTTGTGTTACTGATGGCGGTATTGTGTACCCAACCCCACTGTCATCCCTCCATCTCTTCTTTACTTTCTACTGATCAAAGCTGTGTCTGTACTGTATGTACTGTGGATGTCCCCCGTTTCCTCTGTGGATCTGATTAGAGAACGTCTCGTTTTTCTATCTGTCTTCTTTCCCGGGTCTACCTAGTTGTGTTTTCGTGTTTTAGGCTTGACGTTAGAGATGTGCTGCAATGTGAAATTTTGGGTTCATAAGTCGATGGCTCCCCATGGCGGGTGGCACGGTGGTGCAGTGGTTAGCGCGGTCGCCTCACAACAAGAAGGTCCTGGGTTCGAGTCCCGGGATAGTCCAACCTTGGTGGGCCGTCCCGGGTCGTCCTCTGTGTGGAGTTTGCGTGTTCTCCCCGTGTCTGCGTGGGTTTCCTGCGGGTGCTGCGGTTCCCTCCCACAGTCCAGAGACATGTAGGTCAGGTGAATGGGTCATACTAAATTGTCCCCCTCCAAAACGTGTAATACACCCGCCGGTCCACCGCGTCAGTGTCACGGTTTGCCTCGCTCAGGCGTGAAAAATACACGCGTGTAGGAAGGTGCAGTGCCAGCAGGGGGCGATGATTAGGGTTAGGGTTCGACTGTTTACCATCAAATGAAATGTAATTAACACGACAACACTAAACATATTAAAGAATATAGCAGGCATGTATCTTCATCTTACCTGATGGGGAGGGATTTTGGAAAATGCTGTATGCTTCTTTTCCTCCGTCGGGAGTTGCTGGCATCGAGTTAATCATCGCCCCCTGCTGGCACTGCACCTTTATACATGCGTGTGCTTTTCACGCCTGAGTGTGACACTGACACGTTGGACTGGCGGGTGTATTACACGCTTTGGCATGATACCTGGTTGCCCTGGGTGTGTGTGTGTGTGTGTGTGTGTGTGTGTGTGTGTGTGTATGTGGGTCCTGTGATGGCCTGGCAGCCTGTCCAGGGTGTCTTCTCACCTGCTGCCCAGTGACTGCTGGGATAGGCTCCAGCATCCCCGCGACCCTGAGAGCAGGATAAGCGGTTTGGATGATGGATGGATAGGATTCTATGGCTTTCCTGCTCCCTTCTAGGTGTACACAAACACACACACACACACACACACACTCGCACAAAATCCGCTGTTTTGGGCTTGCTCGTGTTGTTACAGTTCCCTCATCAGCTCATTAACTCACAGCTTGCGTTCCATAGGCGGGGAACAGGGAAAGGGGGGGAAAAAAGGGAAAGCGAGAAAGTCACAAAAACAAATAGAAGCTGCAAGGTTTGGGAGGTTGAAGGAAAGATGGATAAACATGAGGGAGAGAAAACAGAGGGATGGAAGAAAAACGAAGAAGGAAGAAAAGATTTGTACAGAGAAGACGGGGAAAACAGGGTGACTGGTGAGTGGATGGCGAGAAGGGAGAGGGGAAACCGTGAGAAGGGGAGGAGAGATTTAGGAGGGGAGGCGGATGACTTTGAGCAGGCTTTCATCCCGTGCCAAGTGGTACTGTGGTGGTGACGAGACTGCTGTTCTGTGTGTGTGTGTGTGTGTGTGTGTGTGTGTGTGTGTGTGTGTGTGTGTGTCTGAGAGAGAGAGAGAGGGGGGGGCGAAAGGGACATACTGACATGACTGAGTACACTCTATTTCTGTGCCAGCCTCTACTCTGTGCGTTTGTGTGTGTGTGTGTATATTTCTGAATGAGCACGAGTGTGTACATGTTTGCGTGTATTATTATTATTTTGGGGTTGGTGTGTGTCTGAGAGCAGATGTGTGCATGCAGTGCAGGGATAAACATGTGGTTTTGCTAGTTTTCTTCTTCTGCGCTTGCCAGTAGATTGTGGTACCGTGTTCCTCTCTGGAACGCATTGTGCTCGCGCTGCAGCGGCGGGATCAGGCTACGCGGTGTTTGTTAGCCATGGCCGCCGTGCCAGACTAGCCGCTCATAGCGCCATAAATTCTTGCCGTGTCTTGACCGGGAGACTGGCAACAACACTGCAAGTATGACCCCGACCAATAATTGTATGCTGCCTTTATTCAACTTGAGCGAGGTCATAGGTCGTCAGGCACGGGGGTCAAGAAATTGTCAATCATGGCTACAGAAGCGCTATGTGTGATGCTGGCGGCCTCGTGTTCCCAGATGAGAAAGAATAAACGATTGTGGACGCTGTTGCGGCTAGTAATAGTGGGGAATGATACTCTAGTGTACCCCCCCCTTTTCTCCTCAGTTGTATCCGGCCAATTACCCCACTCTTCCGAGCCGTCCCGGTCGCTGCTCCACCCCCTCTGCCGATCTGGGGAGGGCTGCAGACTACCACATGCCTCCTCCCATACATGTGGAGTCACCAGCCGCTTTTTTTCACCTGATAGTGAGGAGTTTCGGCAAGGGGGACGTAGCGTGTGGGTGGATCACGCTATTCCCCCCTGAACAGGCGCCCCGACCGACCAGAGGAGGCACTAGTGCAGCGACCAGGACACGTACCCACATCCGGCTTCCCACCCGCAGACATGGCCAGTTGTGTCTGTAGGGACGCCCGACCAACCCGGAGGCAACACGGGGATTCGATCCTGCGATCCCCGTGTTGGCAGGCAACAGAATAG
This sequence comes from Lampris incognitus, assembly GCF_029633865.1. Taxonomy (NCBI): domain Eukaryota; kingdom Metazoa; phylum Chordata; class Actinopteri; order Lampriformes; family Lampridae; genus Lampris; species Lampris incognitus. The sequence goes on along the minus strand of NC_079213.1, from coordinate 33,445,623 downwards.
ACCGCTACGCTACACAGGCGCACTCTAGCATAGCTTAACCAGTTACTCACCGGGTTGCTGAAGTGCCTTTGCTATTTCTCGCCAATATTTAGCCTATCTTTTTGACTCAGTCACGGTCCTCCCTCGAGGAAACGTCTAGAGGGCCTGCAGGGGTGTTGTCGTCACTGCTGAACGGCCCTTTCCTCGGTGTCGTTGTTCCACATGACAGCAGCAACAGCAGCATCCCGCCTTCTCTTTGCCGTGTTTACATGTGTGCGCCAGAGAGCATTCTGTCATCCTATTGGTCGACGTCACGGAACACGTCATAGGAGATGTCAGACTAGGAAGGAAACTACCACAAATACTGATATCCTAGACTTTTTATTGGGGTGTCGTGGGGCGTCCCAGACGCCACGTCACTGTTCTTCCATTATGTCACAGTACACGGGGTAAAGACTCCTGCTGTTCGTTCTCGATGTTCATAATCAGGTCCAACGCTGGAAATTTGTTGGTGACGTCAAAATCGGGTTGAATTCATGTAGTCTGATCTTGGCATAAGCTTCTCCCAGTAGCTGCAAGACAACTGAAGGAGAAAGAGTTGGGGAAAGGGGGCGGTACTAAAACCGTCCGTCGCCTTTTAGTCCTAACCCCTATTTGGGTCAAAGTCAGAGTATCTTTACTGTCCCTTACAGGGAAATTAGTTTGCAGCCAGTATCTATAAAACTCTGGCACAAAACAAAACATACAAACACTAAGCCAGAGCTGACACATCACTGATCCACCCATCCTTCCATTATGTAGACCACTTATCCTGCTCTCAGGGCCGCGGGGATGCTGGAGCCTATCCCACCAGTCATGGACAACAAACAACAACAGGACATAGTGGGCAAGGAGAACCAAAGGAGTCCAAATACACCAAGGAGACAAGGGATCTGCAGACAATAGAAGGATACTATCTACCATTTAACAGTTGGATGGCAGTGGAGACAAAGGAAGCCTTGCGTCTCTTAGTCCTAATACAGGGTGTCCTCAACCAACCACCTGAGGGTAACAGTTCAAACTCTGGTCGAAGGGGGTGACCTTGGCACTCCAGAAGGGAAGTAGCCTTTCTGAACAGCTTCCTTTTGTAAAGGTCAGTAAGCTGGGCTTGACTTGTCCCTGAAATCTTGCCAGCCCATTTGATGAGTCTGTCAAGCCTTTTTTTTAGTGGCCAGAGTCAAACTACCAAACTGAGCCACAATACAGCACAGTAAAACTGCTTCAATAAAACTTGTATAAAAGAGAGTTAAGTCATCGTCTGCAAGGAGACATTTTCCTCGGGGGAAAACAAGTCTTGGTTGGACCTTCTTTGATGTGGAAGCAACATGAGTTTCAAAGCACAGTTTGTTGTCAAGAACATCCATCCATCCATTATCCATCCATCCATCCATTATCCAAACTGCTTATCCTGCTCTCAGGATTGTGGAGATGCTGGAGCCTATCCCAGCAGTCACTGGGCGGCAGGTGGGGAGACACCCTGGACAGGCCGCCAGGCCATCACAGGGCCGACACATTCACACCTAGGGACAGTTTAGTACGGCCGATTCACCTGACCTACATGTCTTTGGACTGTGGGAGGAAACCGGAGCCCCCGGAGGAAACCCACACAGACATGGGGAGAACATGCAAACTCCACACAGAGGACGACCCGGGACAACCCCCAAGGTTGGACTACCCCGGGGCTCGAACCCAGGACCTTCTTGCTGTGAGGCGACCGCGCTAACCACTGCGCCACTGTGCCGTCCAATCTTGGGGGTTGTCAACAACAACCCCCCAGATATTTGGAGCTGTCCACAAGCTCAGTGTCAGCACCTTGAGTGCTGGTTGGTACAGGACTAGGAGGAGTCTTTCTAAAGCGGATTGTTATGTCTTTATTTTTAGTCACATTTAAGTGGAGAAACGACTCAGAACACCAAGATACGATATCATCGAACACTGAGTAGGCCAGCTGACTGAAAATACAGCCAGGAGTGGTGGTTCTGGACATAGATTCAGACCGGCGTGCTTCCCAGTACTACATGTGTTGTCATGAAGGCCACTTAGCGACTCTTGCTGTGGTAACGTTACTGTGCAGCCCTCCAGCCCCCTCCAGCCCCCCCCCCCCGTCTCGGTTGAGCTGCAGTCAACCCAAAAGTTACATGTTGTTTTATTCACGCTACAGACCAAGTGTAGCACTGCCACCCGCCACAAAGTAGCACCACCCG